>NW_026850608.1:0-236986 GCF_030913465.1 Colletotrichum navitas | reverse complement strand
TAATAAATCTTAGTGTATTCTTACTACTTTAAGGGAGGCTTTTAGGGTCTATCTTATCCTTATAAATTAGTCTATAAAAGCGTATAGCTACTATATCTCTTGCTAGTTCTACTATTAATTAAGTAGAAGTATTACTAAATATTAATAATATATTATATTTATATTTTTATTAACTATAAATTTATTATAACTATATAAGAGAGCCTATCTATAGTCTAGTATAGAATACCTATACTAAAGAAGTAGATCTACCTCTAGGCACTATTAAGAAAGGGCAAAGTATCTAGGCTACTTAACAAAGGAAAAGAGGAATAGTAAAACATAGGAAAACTACTTACACTATAATAATGTCTAATAATAATAATATATAGATTAATTAATAGGTTTTATAATTCTTAGACCTAATCTATAAAGATACTAAAATAAAAGTATAAATTAATAAAGTAATTATAAAAAAAGTAAATTTCCCTAAGTAAATAAAAGTGCAGTAATAACTAGTAGTGTATTTTTATATAGAGTATTAAGGCTAATAATAACAACTATGTATAAATAATTATGTCCCCTTCTAATCTCTTCTTAGGTCTATAAATCCCTTTTTTAATAGGTAGGTGGCTTTCCTGTTAATTTATTCCTTAAATTAACTACTATATAATTCTTATAACTATACTACCTAACCTTACTACAGTATATAACTCTTAATTAGCTAGACCTATAACTTTAGGTAAGTAGTTATATTTTAGTAGCTACTTAAGAATAATTATATATAGCTAGCTATTAAGGTAGCTAATTTAGCACTTAGATTTATTAGTGTTCTATATCTTAAATAGGCTAATATTATACTTATAGAGGGCAGCCTAGTACTAAGTAAAGAAGTCCTTTATTAGGGCTAGGTCTAACTTAGCCCCTTTCTAGTATAACTTAACTAGTTTAATAGTGCCTTTTTTCTAGAGCTCTAGATAGTTAGTAAGCTAGCTCTAGATAAAGTGCTTAAAGACTAGTAGTTAACCTTAGATACTATAGAGGTAGTTAGCTATTTCTTTAACCTAAAGTAGTAAGGCTAAAAAGCTAGATTTATAAAGCTATATAATAAAAGCGCTAAAAGCTATATCTTTAGCCTTTGTAAGCAACTAGGGCTAGCTAGGCTTATCTAGGCTAATATAGAGGTTATAGCCTTCCTAAAGGGCCTAGAGGTACTTCTAAATTACTATATAAGATACACTATAATCCTAGGCAGCTTAGTGTATAAAGGGTATATTAGTTACTAGCTTACCTACCTATTAGTAGGTTACTTATTAATAGGTAATATATAGTATTTTAGCTACCTTTTTAGTAGTAGTTATATTCTTATTATATTAGTAAGGTATATTAAAGGGTTAAAGTAAAGTAAGTAGTTTAGTTACTATTAATATCTATTAATAATATATCTAAATAATTGCTTGTTTTTAGTGAGAATATAATAAAAAGTAGGACTAGGTTGGGATAAGTGGTAACCCTATTTTCCTAGTGGCAACCCTATTTTTTTGCCCCCTCCGTGAGGAGGGGGTGTTTAGCTTTGACGAAGGCTGACTAACACCCTCGGGTACAGTTCTCGCTCACCCTAGAGTGGCTCGCTTTCCGTCGGCTCAGCTATGACTTCGAGTGCCGGCCGACGATAGACGGCCACCCCTCGGGATAGCTGTCTCGGCTTTGTTCTAACCCGTCGACCTTTGTTCTCAAATTTCTATGAATTACTGGGATCGAGTCCCTGGTTTCCTATTTCAAATCAAAATCTTCAATTTGATTGCTTTTGAAAAAGAGGATGAAGTCTTCAAGGATCCTTCGTCGCGCGCCCCTGCGCTGGGCCATACCCGGAGCTGGCGAAACCACTGTAGCAGCTCGCTTCGCAGCACCGTCGACAACGATGACCTCCCAGGTCCAGTGCCGCCGAGCGGCAAGCAGCCTCTCTCAGCGACCCAACGCGAACCATGTCTCCTTCCCGGGCGCCGTGAAGAGCGCCTTTACGAACACTCTCAAGTTCGAGACCCCCGGCGACTACCCCGCCGTCCCAACCTACCGCGTCGTCGATCAGGACGGCACCGTCGTCGACGATGCCTTCGTGCCGGATCTGGGTGAGAAGGATATCGTCAAGCTCTACAAGGACATGATCTTTATCTCCGTCATGGACCTCATCATGTTCGACGCACAGCGCCAGGGCCGGCTGAGCTTCTACATGGTCTCGGCGGGCGAGGAGGCGCTGAGCGTCGGTTCAGCGAGCGTCCTGACCCCCGAGGACGTGATTTTCTGCCAGTACCGTGAGCAAGGTGTTTTCAAGCAGCGCGGTTTCACGACAGCGGACTTTATGAACCAGCTGTTTGCCAACTCCAAGGACCCAGGCCGGGGGAGGAATATGCCGGTGCATTATGGCAGCAAAGAGTTGAATATTGTGGGCACCAGCCGCTCCCATTCCTACAACGAGTCTTGCTAATTGCTGAATTCAGCACACCATTTCATCACCCCTAGCAACACAGCTGCCACAAGCTTCCGGAGCAGCCTACGCTCTCAAAATCCAGCGGATGCAAGACCAGTCTATACCCCCGCGAGTGGTTGCTGCTTACTTTGGGGAGGGCGCCGCTAGCGAGGGCGACTTCCATGCGGCGCTGAACATCGCGGCCACGAGGTCGTGCCCCGTAATTTTCATCTGCAGAAACAACGGCTACGCCATCTCAACGCCAACGCTGGAGCAGTACCGGGGCGACGGAATTGCCAGCCGGGGTCTGGGCTACGGCATCGACACCATCCGGGTGGACGGCAACGATATCTGGGCCGTCCGGGAGGCGACCAAGAAGGCGCGCGAGATGGCGTTGGAGAATGGGGGCAGGCCGGTTCTGATTGAGGCCATGACCTACCGGGTGAGCCACCACAGCACCTCGGACGACTCGTTTGCGTACCGAGCCAGGGTCGAGGTCGAGGACTGGAAGCGGAGAGACAACCCCATCACGCGGCTGCGCAAGTACATGGAGGCCAAGGGCATGTGGGACGAGAGCAAAGAGAAGGAATGCAGGGAGTCGACGAGACGGGAGGTGCTCAAGGCGTTCAAGGAGGCCGAGATGGAGAAGAAGCCACCCATCCGGGCCATGTTTGAGGATATTTACGAGGAGCTGACGCCGGATTTGAAGCAGCAGATGGGACAGTTACGCGAGCATCTGGACAAGTATCCGGAGGAGTACGATTTTAACGAGTTCGAGGGAGGCAAGGGCAGCTTAAAGGCGTAGACTAGCCATGTTACACGATAGCTGCCTAAAAAGAACAAAAGAATAAGGCATCCTCAGCGATAAAGCCAAACGGGACGGGATTGGCCTCCAGATACTGCTCTCCGCCCCGTCTCCGTGTTGTCCAAACGTCTTAGGAATTTATTATTATTTTTTCGTCCTTTTTTCTTTCTGGCTCCATCCCCATCCCTCTGCTTCGATTTGGAGCGTTGGCCCGGACATTTCATTCATTGCTAGGTTGTGATGGCGCAACAAGAACAACGAATTTCGCCTCTCTAACCCCCACAGCGCTCGAGTCTGCCCTGTCAGAACCTAGGCCTCGCCAGCGGAATACATAGGCGTAAACGGAGCTGCACGTACATCGTAGTTCCTTAATAAGCAGCAATTATGGTGCCCGTGGGCCGTAGCGCCGAACCTCCAACATCTGGTGGCCAGGCGGGGTTACGCCTGCTGCTGTCACGCCGTGCCATGACCTGCCAGCGCCTGCCAAACGCTGCTGCAGTGCGCAGCAGCGACTGCACGGTCGGACACCCAACGTAGCGTCTTCACTGAGGTAGGTACGTACCCAAGGCGGTGCCTCTCTTAAGCTCGCACAGATACCCAATAATACTCTAATAAAGTCACTAGCAAAATAGGCTTGTGATGGCCCACACTAGGTCGACGACACGTCCATGACTGGGTGTGGGCGACGGTTAAGGGTTGGGACGGGACCGTTCCATGACATAAGGGCCTCTTGCGTGTGGCCGCAACCCACGACCTAGCTAGGTACTTTGGGCTGTGGACGCAGGGATCCCCTCCGAGTCTTCACTCGGGTGGGCGCTCCACTGCCCAGTGGCTGCTCTGGAGGGGGAAAAGTGGACTGGGCCAGCGATGTCAGAGCCATTGTACATAGTACATTATTGTATGGGCCTGCGGGATAGACAGTGTGGCCTGGCCTTGGGTACCTGTGTGTCTTGCCAGCAGTAACGGTGTGTGGTGTGTGCATGTCCCCGTCCACCGGCCACGGCCCATCAGTCAAACCAGACCCGACCGACACCTCTTCCCTCCATGCTGCCTCTGTCGCTGCTTAACTTCAACCGAACCAACCCCCGTAGACCTTCCCCGTACTTCGTCCGCCGACATCCTTTCTTCTTTTCATACTGACGACGACGACAACGTAGACGACAACTACGGCAACGATAACGACCGCACCCTCATCGAGGAACTCCTTGTTCTCCTTGTCGATCACCGTCCCCGAATTGAAGACGTTTCGTTTGATCCGTTGATTTCGGTCGAGCCTTCCATACACACCACTGCCCCTGTATCGTCTCTGGTGGCTATTCCGACCGAACTGATAACATTGAAATACCGCCTCTGCCCACAATACATCAGCACCGCCCGAGCTGTCCTGCCTCATGGCGTAATCCATGGCAGAACGAATCGCCTCTGCAAACCCGCGCTCCAGATCGGTAGTCGACCACGATCCCTCCGCGCGCCTCCCGTCCACGCCGACGACAGCGTCCTCTGCGTCGGGCTCACCCGCCTTCGCTTCGACTTCGCCCTCCCATCGGTAGGTAGCCGCGCTTTTCCCCGTAATTGCCGCATTTCTTTACAAGCCCCTTGCACTGTTTTTTATTCAAATTTCTAAATTTACTTCTGTGCGCATCACGAGAGACTAAGAGGGGGAAAGGGAGATCTGAAGGAGAAGACAAGAAGCAAAAGAAGAAGGAAGAACAAGAAGAGGAAGCAAAAAGAAAGAAAAAAGAAACGAGGGGCTTCCAGCAAATGAGCACAAAAAACACTCGGTCGGAGCAGTAGCAGTGCTGGGAGAAGGCAGCTCAGTGTTCAAGTTGTCGAGGGGCAACGAACAGTCACACAGCCAAACCGGCGCCTGCCTGCCAGCCCGCCTATCTGCGTTCACCAAGCCCGTTCAACTCTACCTCCTCCGCAACTGCGTCGTTTGATCCTCAAATCCAAACTCAGAAGGGACAAGAAAAAAAAAAGAATCACCTTTGCCTCAGGATCCGGCGTACCTACCCTCCTTCTTCCTTTAGATACCCGGAGCTAGGTACCCGGCCGGTTGGATCGAACTTAAGCGGGTCACTACCTATCGTACTGGCACGGCACCTTACCTCTAGAGAGAAGAAAAAAAGAGGGAGAAGGAGAGAGAGCAGGAAACGCCTTCTTTCCCACCATTGAAACACGGCTGCATCTGCATCGCACCGCTCCTTCACCCGCACCATCGACGATTGATATTCTCATCCTCGACGCTTCTTTTTCTTCTTCGCCTCGATTCCTCAAAATTTTTTTTTTTCACTTCTTCAATTTTTCGGTTCGCTTGGTCAGCCACGGCCAGTGCCATCCAACAATCACCTCTCCTCTACCAGTCCATCAATTCCTTACATACCAGCCTACACTGCACCGCCTCCACATCCGCATCCACACTACACACTTGACCTGTTGGGCTATACAGATGGCTGTTCGCACCCTCGATTCGGCTGCGTTGATTTGATCGTCACCTCTCGTCTTTCTGTTTATTGGTTCGGTCGGCATGCCTCGCAAAAACCAGTCACTCATGTCTTCTAGAATTACTAGGTCTTCTGCTCGGCAAGCAGCGAGTCTCGCAGCTTCATCCGCCCAGTCTACCGCCGGCGCCGATCTTACCACGACCGCCCCGGCTTTGACGACATCCAGTCCTCAAAATCCACCTCCGACTGCCTCGCGGAAGCGAAAAGCTCCAGCTCAAGCAGCTAGCCCTATTTTAGGAACACAACCGCCAACGAGCGCTTCGACTAGACGATCCAAGCGTCAGAGAGTAGTTGACGCTGTTCCGCTCCCTCAACATCCTCCTACACAGACACCTGCTCCGTCTCGCCCAAAGAGGAAGGGAAAATCCACCGCCACCATGTCGAGCCCAGAGTAAGAAGTCCCGCATTGATCCCTTGTACATCTTTGGCTGACTGTGCTGTCCAGCACTCCTACCGACATTGCAAACGCAAACGAGAACACTGCTCCTTCGGCCTCCTCTAGCCGGAAATCGAGCAGGAGCAAAAGGACAGCTCCCAGCGCTTCAGGTAATCAGATGCTGCTACCAACACCGCTCACTTGAGGATTATGAGACTGACATGGCTTGCACAGATCCTTCCGCCAACACATCCGGTTCTTCTCGTCGAACGAAACGAAATGCTGCGAACAACACCGACCAGGATACCACAATGACGGGTACGGACGACACAGAGAAAGATCCTATCCCTCCCCCGCCCCCGCCCCCTCCCGAGCATCATGACGACGACGACGACGACGATGACGATAGCGACGAGAACGATGAAGATGATGAGGACGGCCGAAGATATGATGACGAGGACGATGATCCATTCGGAGGGTTCGGCGGTCCTGGCGGCCCCGGAGGTCTCTCGAGCACTTTGCGAGCGCTTACAGGCATGATGTCGGGTATTTCATCACGCTTACGAGAGCTTCTCAACAACCTACGTCAGAAAGACGACCCTTCGATTCAGTTGATTGCTCTACAGGAGCTTTCGGAGATCCTCCTAGTCTCAAACGAGGATAATCTCTCGGGGCATTTCTCACCCGATTCCTTCGTCAAGGAATTGGTGACTTTGATGCAACCAAATGAGATCACGGGAGAGGAGAACCCGGAAATTATGCTTCTTGCCTGCCGTTGCCTGGCAAACTTGATGGAAGCCCTGCCCGCAAGCGTGGCCAACGTTGTATATGGAGGAGCTGTCCCGGTTCTGTGTCAAAAGCTGCTGGAGATCTCATTCATCGACCTCGCTGAGCAAGCTTTGAGCACCCTCGAGAAGATCTCTGCCGAGTACCCCTCCAGCATTGTTCGAGAGGGTGGCCTCACTGCCTGCCTGTCCTACTTGGATTTTTTCGCAACAAGCACCCAAAGAACGGCCGTCACCACTGCCGCCAACTGCTGCCGCAACATCCCTGAAGATTCTTTCCCAGTCATTCGAGATGTCATGCCTACCCTACTCAATGTGCTGGGGAGTAGCGATCAGCGAGTTGTGGAACAAGCCTCCATTTGTGTCTCTGGGATTGTCGAAAGCTTCAAATACCAGTCTGCGAAACTGGAAGAGCTTGTCAGTGTCGACTTGCTCAAGGCGGTTTTGAGATTGCTTGTACCTGGCACCACCAACCTCATTAGGTCGGATATCCACACCCAGTTCCTGCGTGTCTTGGCTTTCACAGCTCGTGCTAGCCCTCAACTGTCGGCGGAATTGTTCAAGCTCAACGTTGTAGAGACTCTCTACCAGATCCTGACTGGCGTGTCTCCACCAAGCGGGACAGAGGATGTTGCCTCCAAGCTCGACAGCGTTGTTATCATGCAGGCGCTGATTCACCGGCCCAAGGAGCAGATCATCGAGACGCTCAACGTCATTTGCGAGCTGCTTCCAAGCCTGCCCCGCAATGCTGACCCTTCATACGGCGACTTCGTCGAGATGAACTCGACAGAACCTATTACTCCATCGTCCACTGCACCTGGAAAGGCGCGCAAGTCACCCAACGATAAGAGAATTGAGCTTCTTGATGGCTGCAAAGCCGAGGTCCGCCGTTTCGCTCTCATTCTCTTCCCAACCTTAACCGATGCTTTTTCAAGTACAGTCAATCTCAATGTACGGCAAAAGGTACTCACTGCGCAACTGAAGATGCTTTCAAACCTGAACGAAGAGATCCTCGGAGAAGCATTGAAGACTGTTTCATACGCTTCGTTCTTGGCCTCAATATTGTCTCAGCAGGATCACCCCTCACTCGTCATGCTCGCACTCCAGGCTACGGAACTTCTCCTCAGTCGTCTGGAGGATGTTTACCGGTACCAACTGTATCGTGAAGGTGTTATCTCGGAGATCACGAAACTCGCCACCGAGGAGCAGACTCCTCCACCGGCAACAGAGCCGACTGGGTCGCAGGAGACCAGCAACACTGATCCGCAGGCTTCTGTGGACTCTGGAGAGCCGTCGTCGGACAACGAGGAGTCTGAAGATGATGAGGACCACGAGGAATCAGAGGATGAGGAGAACGAAGAAGAGAACGAGCACGGGCATCATCCGGACGACATCACGGGTTCACCAGTTAGCTCACGCGGGTCGACCATGTCGCTGGACGGACCTCCGCAGCACTTCTTGTCTGACGTTCCTTCGATGCGGAGTAGGATCCGTGAGGTGGCTAAGAAGTTTTTGGAAAACCATGAGACCGAAAAGCATGGTAAGACCATGAAGAAGAAGGCGCTTAAGATTCTGTCCAACCTGTCGGATCTTGCCGAAGAGATCGAGGCCTTCTACCTTCGCAGAACGGCCACCAATCTTGCCCCCGAAAATGGGGTGGAGCTCTTCAAGAAGCTGGCTTCATCATTCGACGCGGACGTTCTAGAAAGCGTCACAAGTGCAGAGCTTCTAGCTTCTGGGCTTGTAAGAGTGCTCTTGGAGGTCTTCAGCAACCCTGACGAGGAACTAGCTCGGACGGCACAGTCAGCTTTCTTGCAGGTGTTCATGGGTTACTCCGTCAAGTCGAAACCTAAGACCGCAACTGCTGATTCGCCCGCGACTCCGTTCAGCGTCATGGTTCACAAACTTCAAGATCTTCTCAGTAGATCCGAGCATTTCGAAGTTATCACAGTCCACCATAACACTTTCGACGGCAACCGCAGTAGTGCTGCGTCCATGCTTGCGAAACAAATCCGGCTGAGACTCGTTGCTGATGACGACTCTGACATCCCGCGGTCTTATCGGAACATTATGGTCTCAATCCACGCTATTGCTACATTCAAGTCACTGGATGATTACTTGCGTCCCAGAATCAGCCTGTCGGAACGACCACGCGGCTCCCGGCGAGCCGATAACTTGTCCAGAGCTCTTGCTTCGCTTGCAGGCTCCGCCGGCTTGCCTTTAAGCCACGCTGCTGCTAGACTTGCAGAACGTGCTTCAGCTGCCTCTGCGTCAAGCCCTATCCCGCCTCCGCCCAACGCAGCTACGCCTAGCGGTTCGCGTTCTCTTCGCAAGACCAAGACCAAGTCAACACCACCATCTGAAGCTGCAGCTAGTCCCGACACTTCTTCCACTACAAGGGACAAGGGTGTTTTGAGAAGGTCTACCCGCCGTGGCGCGGCATCCACGACTGAAAGTCCCGCGCCCTCACGGCCGCCTCCGGAAGAGGACGATTTGGAGAATGCACTAGAATGCGCAGATGAGAAGCACTTGTCCGATGACGAAGAGATTGGTGGCAGCAGCGCTCTGGATGCTATTGTGGGTGACCTAGATGAAGACATGAGCGAGTCCCCCGGTCCTGAGCCTGGTGCCGTCAACATGGAAATCGCGGCTGGTGGTAGGGTCACAGCACGCAAAGAGGATGGTACTAGAGTCCCTACGCCATCACAGAGTGCTCTCCCTACCCGGTCCGGCGCTCTCCCTCCCCCGCAGTCGCAGAGTACACCCACGCCCTCGACTTCGTCATCACGGCCCATGTCTTACGCTGCAGCTATCCAAACTGTCCCCCAAGACTGGCATATCGAGTTCACTCTTGATGGCAAGGTCATTCCTAGCGAGACTACCATCTACCGTGCCGTTCATACCTCAGCCGCCAACTCCGATGAGCATTTCAGCCGGAGTGTCTGGTCAGCGGTTCATCCCATCAAGTTCCGCCGTGCTCCTGGTCCGCCACCTGTGGAAACTCTGTCCTTCAGCTCCAACGCCGAGGCAAGTACGGAAGACAATGGCGACGGAAACGTGCCGGCATCCCTGGCCAAGTATCCTTCTACCGCCTCCATCCTTCGTCTACTCAATATCCTCCACGACTTGAACGCCAATATCGATGATGTTATGGTAGAGAACAGCGAGAAGGACGCCGTCCGACTCAACGTGGAGCCCTTGTCACAGTTTGTCAACACCAAACTCACTGCCAAGCTGAACAGACAACTGGAGGAACCGCTTATCGTGGCGAGTAACTGCTTGCCAAGCTGGGTAGAAGATCTTGCAAGACTGTATCCTTTCCTCTTTCCTTTCGAGACGAGGCACCTGTTCTTGCAGTCGACCTCATTCGGTTATGCCCGTTCCATGACCCGTTGGCAGAATGCCCAATCTGCGGACGACTCTCGTCGTGACCGTCGTGACGACAGACCTTTCCTCGGGCGACTGCAGCGCCAGAAGGTTCGCATTTCTAGATCCAAGATTTTGGAGTCAGCTTTGAAGGTCATGGAGCTCTACGGCGCTTCTCAAAGCATTCTCGAGGTTGAGTACTTTGAGGAGGTAGGAACAGGCTTGGGACCTACCCTTGAATTCTACTCGACGGTGTCGAAGGAGTTCTCCAAGAAGAAACTCAAGTTATGGAGAGAGATGGACTCGAACGACTCTGAAGAGTATATCTCTGGTGCGAGCGGCCTCTTCCCTCGGCCACTCAGTGACGATGAAGCCAGCGCTCCAAATGGTGAACGAATTCTCCAGCTCTTCAAGACTCTTGGAAAGTTTGTTGCTCGGTCAATGATCGATTCTCGCATCATTGATCTGAATTTCAACCCTACCTTCTTCCGCATCGGAGATGGTTCGTCGGCACCCGGCGTCAAGCCATCTCTTGGTGCGGTTAAGGTCGTCGACCCAGGCCTGGCTCGGTCTTTAAAGACCATCAAGAAGTTCGCCGTGGCTAAGAAGGAAATCGATGAGGACCCTTCACGCACCCCTGCGCAAAAGGTGGCCGACACCGAAGACATTGCCATTGACGGAATGAAGCTAGATGACTTGTGCCTCGATTTTACCCTACCCGGCTATCCCGAGATCGAGCTTATACCAAACGGCGGCCAGGTCCGAGTCACCATTGACAATGTGGACTCGTACCTAGAACGGGTCGTTGATATGACTCTGGGCACCGGTGTCCGCCGCCAGGTCGATGCATTCCGAACGGGCTTTTCCCAGGTCTTCCCCTACTCGGCCCTGAGCGCTTTCACTCCTGACGAACTCGTCACGCTGTTTGGAAGAGTTGAAGAGGACTGGTCGCTTGAGAGTAAGCTTCCGTTCCCTTCCTTAGCTTATCTTGACTGCTCACTAACTTACTCGATAGCACTTATGGACTCGATCAAGGCAGACCATGGTTACAACATGGATAGCAAGAGCGTCAAGAATCTACTACAGACTATGAGCGAGCTCTCTCCTCCTGAACGCCGTGACTTCTTGCAGTTCACCACGGGAAGCCCCAAGCTCCCGATCGGAGGTGCGTTTATTTACCTTGCGCATCCCCTATAAAATATGCATGCTGACGTATATATACAAAACAGGCTTCAAAAGCTTGACGCCCATGTTCACTGTTGTTTGCAAGCCGAGCGAGCACCCATACATGTCTGACGATTATCTCCCCAGCGTCATGACCTGTGTGAACTATCTCAAACTACCCGACTATACCAGCATCGAAGTTATGCGGAAACAGCTCTCCACTGCGATCAGAGAAGGCCAGGGGGCGTTCCATCTGTCTTAGATGGCGTTCTCATTTACCAACAAACTCAAAAAATACGAACAGGACAAAAGAAAAAAAGAAAAAAATCGGTAGTGTTGATGGTCAAGTGACTATGGTGGCAGCGGCAACGGCACTGCACATCCGCATGAAATGGAATGGAACATGCATCAACGAGCATTTCACTTCTCTAGAACGGAGGAACCCGATGCATTCCTTCTGCATCTGACGATTGTATGCAAAGAATTCATGGATGGTAACGGCCTCGGACGGGATGCACCAGTTTTGAGTGAGGTGGATTGAAGGGCGAAAGGGCAACATGGAAGAACCTCCCTCCCCCCCCCCCCCCCAACTCTAACTTGCATGGCAGGGTTGTTCAGGCGTAAGGGCTTCTTTTCAGTTTACCTCTTTGCTCTGGCCTCGGGGCATTTCTTAATTGATTCGGCACTGTTTTAGGGTCCATGACGGGGCCCAGGCCCATTTGAAGCCTGCTTTGATAAGAAGTGCCAAGGGTTTTCTAGTTGATAGAATGGTCAAATTGATTTGTGAGAAAAAAAGTCATGTTTTAGAGTGTCTGCCGAGGCGATCATGATGTGTAAGGTTCACGGCATGACCGACTCCACAAGATCGGCATCGAGTCTTGAGGCAAATATAGCATAGTGACCAAGAAGTATGTGATGATGCCTATATGATCTGTCCACCGTTCGTTCCATATTGCTCCTCTCGCCCACGCGATGACTTCCATCAACCAGTCACACAACGGGCCGTCATGGTCCGGCATGCAAGCTTACAAAAAGTCTCTTCATCATAGGATCTGGTGTTCCCCTATTTGCGCAATCAAAGGCTTGCCCGAGGCACCAAAAACAAACCATTTGATCCCGTCCCGTCGGGCACATGGCTCCCATGCCCGCCTATAGAACAATTGACAGAAAAAATTCAAAACATTCTTCCTCTCCCTCCCCAAACCTCTTTTCCGCCGCTGTCTTTACCACGCTTTGCTTCCTCGAGCAATTGAATAGAGAAGGAGACGCAGTAACAATAGACAAGGTAGCAAAAGTGGGTACACCATCTACATGAGTCCCAGTTACCCGCCTTGCCATATAGCTGTTCCCCACGTCATAGCGAGCAAAAATCAAAAGGGTAGATGACGACTGACAAAGCGACCTCTTGAAACATCGCTGAAAGGGCCGCTGCCTTGAATAGGTACTGCGGCAACCGCCCCCCCCCTCCCCCTCATGTATCAAAAGGTGGCTCCGGGCTTCAGCAGGTGCAGCTTCGGCAACTGCCTCTAGCGGAAACCGGCCTTGACTTCGGCGCGCGGCCACTCGAACAGGACATCCCCGCCATAGACGTCCGCCGTGATGCGGCTGATACGCAGTTCCACCTCGCCGTAGAAGCGTTCGCACTCGCGGAGCACCTTGTTCACCAGCTTCTGACTCAGGACAAGGTCGTCCGCATCACCAAAGTGTTTCTCAACGCGCTTACGCAGTGTTTCGATGCCCTTACGAACCTCGCGCGCGTCATACGTCGCCAGGACTTTGTGGAACGTCGACTTGGAGTTGGACGGCTGCGATGCGATGCTCGATCCGGGCTTACCGGACTGAAGCTGTCCCTCGATGTTCTCAATATATTCGAGAAGCTTGCCAAGAGGGCGGCGCATAACCGCGTTCAGGTATAGACCCATGTGCTCGTTAAGTTCACTGGTTGCGGCCTCGCGCCAGTCTTCGAGAACATCGAGGCCGTGCGTGTTGACCTCCTCTAGGAAATGGTTCATGTTTTCGATGAGGAGGATGTGGAAGTTGAGCGCCTCCTTATCTTCTGGATCCGCGCCCGCCGCGCCGACGCTGACAGCCGGGTTCTCGCGGGCGATAATTTTGAGCGAGTCGAACATGGACTTGAGAATGCGGCCGTATTCGCGATCGACTGTCTTGCGAACAGCCAGGTTCGGGTCGATGCCCGTAAGAATGTTTTCGACCGCGTTGGAAAACTGAGGGAAGACGCGAATGAACGAAATAACGCCCTTGCGCTTGTTGATCTTAACCTTGGTCTCTTCGATGGCACGGATTTGCTCATCGACGAACTTTTTGAAGCGGGACTCCAGGACGCCGTGGAGCTTTTGAAGCATGGCGTTGAGAAATTCCTGGTTGGATTGTTGGTAATCAACAAGGTTCCGCTCGAGAACAGCCAGGACGCCGGCCCCTTGCCTTGTTCGATTAGTTAGCATCTCATCCGTTGAGCGGGCTCTTTATAGACTTACAAAGGATCGGTCTGTATGACCCATTCGATGAGTTTTGCAACTTCCGTCTCGAGAAAGATAAAGATGGCTTCCATTGCTTTGGTCACTCTCCGAGCGAGATCGCGGTCTGGCTCCATTAGGCGATGGCGGCGCAGGTCACCACCTCGTCGGTCTTTCGGTCTGCTCGCTGCGACCAGGTCAGGGAAATCTGACTGCTCCAGGGTCGTGGCATGGAAGAAGTCAACGATAAAGTTTTGTTCCATCTCGACCAACGGCAAAAGGTCATCCAACACATGGCCAAACACCTCGTAGGGGAAGCTACGATTCTCGGTTCCCGCTGCCTCTTTGAGATTCGTTCTGCTGGCGGTGTCAATGGGTGAACGCAGACTCTTGGCCAGTGTCTGACTCCGCTTGACGGTAAGCTTCCTGACAGTGGTCGCCTTGCCTTCTTGTTGCTTTTCGACTTCAAACGTAAACAGGAGCTCGGTTGTCTCATCAGCAGTCATCTTGCGCGCGTTGCGCTTCCATGCCTCCAAAACCTGCCGGAATTCGTTCTTGTACACGGGATGGCTCTTATCTTGGTAGACCTGAATCATACGGTCCCAGTTGGCCGGGTCGACATCCTTGGAGTACTTGATCAAAGGACTGTACTTCCAAAGCATGTCTCGACCAACATCGTGATGACGGGAGTCCACCTTCCTCGACAGGGCCTCGCGAAGCGCTTTGTTAACCTCATTGTAGGCCGCGTCGAACTGCTGCGCCATGTATCCGACCAACCGTCGTGAGAAGGCGGCGCTTTCTTGACGATACATTTCTTTCTTTTCTTGGACGATTCTCATCTTGCCGTAGTCGGTGTTCTCAAGCCCAACAGCTTGGTCGCCTTCACCAACAAGATCTTGGCTCTTCCTTGGCTCGCCTCCTAACAGTGAGGGGTCGATCTTGGTCATGGCCTTGTAGAGGGTGACTAGGGACATCTCAATATCTTCGAGGCCTCCGAGATCCTCAAGCGGCGCGGCCTTCAGAGCATTGAGATCGGCCGTGGTGATGGTTGTCGTCTCCAAGAGAGATTCAAGCTCCTTTCTAAGGAGTTTCTGATTAGCCGTCTGAACCTGAAGACCCTGGCCTTGAGCTTCAATGTATGCAATATCATCGGACAGCGTCTGTCTTGCGTTAGTAGAATTCTCCACCAGGCACCCAGCCAACTCACCGACAGTTCAACACTGTAAAGTGTCAACAGGTTCTCCATCTCTTCACACTCAGCGACTGCCAGGTCGATGCCACGCTTGATGGCCTCAACGCGATCATCCTCTTCTTGGAATCGGGCCAGCCAGCCCCCAGCTTGAGCTTTGTTGAGTTCTCTCTCGAGCTCAGTTCTCATATCTTCAACGTTGCGCGATCTCATCTGCTCTCCAGGCACCCAGCCGAAGTAATCCAACCACTTGGTGAACTCTCCACTCTTGTTATCCAACACAGTGGGGTCAACGCCTAGAGACGCAAGATATTTGGCATCGTTGCCGGCAACAATCGACTTGCGGCTTTCTTCGTTTGCTGTTGACTCGTCGGGCTTCTTGGGTTCTTTGATTAAAGGTTGCACGCTCGTCGGGCGGCTAGGGTTAGGTACAGTGACCTTTACCTCAGGCACACCGGATGTACGCTTGGAGGGTTCTGTAGGAGCTGCTGATGGTGCGGGTGAAACAGCTTTCTCAGCAGCTGCCTCCGGAGATGCTGCTCTCTTGGGGTCGTTAGAGGAGGTTGGTCTGGGCGGGGGTTGGAACACAGTGGTAATCCCTTCCGCCGGCTCGGCGCTCTTTCCGGCAAGTTGTCGTAGTCTTTCGCCAGCACCACCAGGTCGGGGCCTGAAGGCTGTGGCAGCAGACGCAGCCTTCCAGAGGACACCAGCGAGGTCTCCCTTGGACTTCTTGGACTTGATCATCGGGCCCAGACCTGGCCGACTCTCTTCCTCCGGCTCAGCAGGCGGTTCAGGGACGGGTGGGGATACGGAAGCTGCAGGCGCCTTGGGAATAGGCTCATCAGCCGGAGGTAGAGGCGCTGGGGACGGAGCTGGAGGGGGGCTCGTTGCTATGGGGGAAACCGGGGCAGGGGGCACTGGGGTCTCGGATGACGGCGAGACGATTGCAGGAGTTGGCCTCGTAGGTGTAGCCCCCCCATTTGGCTCAGGCGTTCTGAGCGTAGGAGGAAAATCTGCTGTTCTCGGATCAACAGGCGTGAGAGGGGTGACAGGTCTATTGTCTCTGTAAGAACCAACGTCTGACCGCTGCGATATTGAGTTCTTCCTGGCTGTGCTTCGCGGCGGAGGAGCAACTTGATCTCGTCGCATCCCTGGGCTAATTAGCGGCGCGGGAACCAAGTCTCTATCGGCGAAGCCCTGCGGTCGTGCCGGGTCCATCGGAGGTCTCTTTCTTTCTGGCGGCCGGCCTCCTTCTTCCGATATTGGTGGCGGCGGTGCCAGGACAGGCTCAGACGGCTGCTCGGCAAACCTGCCCATTGCCCCTGAGCCAGGCATACCGTTCCTCGAACGAGGCGGCAAACTGCTCGCATCCTCGCTCCTGGCTCCTAGAGACGGGGCAAACGATTCCTGGCTCTGGTTTCCGTAGCGCCGCAGCGTAGGGGGGTCTTGAGAAAATGACGAAGCCATGCTTCCGACGGGCGAGTGAGAAGGCATTCCGTTAAGAGGCGGCGGCCGGCGTGGGCCAGGTGGCCCTGGAGAAGGAGTGCCATGGTTGGAGGGTGCTGTGTTCCCGGCCAAGTTGGACTGACTAGAAGCAGCATCTAGCGTAGAGGGGGGCGGTCTGAAAGGGAGCTGGCCAGGCGGCGGCGGCCTTCGATCGTTTCTCAGGATCTGAGCTATTTCAGAAGGGTCAAAGCCCAACAGTTCGGGGGTCTTGCCGCCCGTGTATTTTCCATAGATCTTGGCCAAGCTGGCAATAAAGAACTTCTTTTCCTTGTCCGATTGCGCGTTCCAGAAATAGGGCTTGCCGAGAGTCACGACGAAGCCAGTGTCCCCGGCCCATTCACGAAAGTTGGGATTAGCCGACGGCCCTGTAAAGGACTCGATGGCAGAGAGGTCGTCAAGGTTCCATGTTTTTCCAATGGAGAAGGAACCGTTCGCATTCTCCTTCGTCTTGTGCATACGCACTCGGCCACTTTTCCTTACAGCAACGATTATAACGCGGGGTTTCTGGGTTTCGGGGGTTCGTGCTTGAGGCGGCGGCGGAGAGGTCGGGTGGGAGGAGTACTCGGTGATTCGGATGTGGGTGATGTATGTCTCCAGCACTATCGTCATGAGGCAAGGGTTAATACTATGAGCAGCCATCGGGGTGTTTATCCCCGGAGGAGCGGAGGGGGGAGAAGAGGAACTGAATTTGACGCACGCGATCCGTCCACATCCTTCTTGGTGAAGCAACTCTCGATGATGCGCCGCTTCTCATCTTCGAATCGCTGGGCCCTGCTGTCCATGGCTGCTCGGTTGGGCGGTGCCGTCGCAGTGGGATGGAGCACTCATGAGGGGGTTCGCAATGCCACGGGAGAAATCGCTTGCATGACTATCGCGGCAAACGGATGGGTCGACGAGGAGTGACGCAGCGATAGCGACAGGCGCTCGGAAGGATATTCGATTCACGTTCTGGTGGGATTTCGAGGCCGGGTCGGTCGTGATGCATGCCAGAAGGGGAGCGACGTGTGCAGGTAGGTAGGCAAATAGGTGTGTCTGGCCGGCCCTGGGGGTAGCTTGCTGCCAGTCTCTGGTCCCGCTGGGTGGTTAGAGGTACCTTGGCCCTTCATTCTGGGGCACTTCGGTTAGGGCGCGCCTAGCCAGCGACCGAACAGTGCCGCCACCGCATCACCTATCATCTGTCAACATGTTGCTGAATGCAGCAATATTACTCCAACCATCTGTACGGATATAACATCATTGTATGTTTTTCTCGATTTCGAGGACTAAAAGCTAGCAGCGTCCCTCTTGGCGCTCATCAATAATCGACTATCTCTAAGCAGCTGAGTTCTGTGTCCAACTCGACGATACATGGACGGTACCTCCCCAAATGAATGCCCGTCTGTCTGTTGCTACCGGACGGAAACGTACAACCACGTCTTGTTCCCTGGGCCATGCAATTGGGCGCTGGGACTATTTGGAGAGGCACGGAGCATGGAGGAGGAGGCATGGGATGGGGATTGAGGGTGATGGAGGGTGGTCCTTCCTGCCTAGTGTATCCGTACGGAGTACATAATGCCATAACAGAAAGTTACCGCGGAATGCGGAACAGACCGCCGCCGCCACCAATTGACTTCTGCTTACCAGGACATATCCTTACAGCATAGCATGCGGTGCTTGTTGTCTTCAACACTGCTTCCAACGATAATGTGGCCTCATGCGAACAGGAGCAGATCTATCCCGAAACAAACTCACCTTTGCTTCTCTTCTTATACTTGTCCATGTTTTCAATTTCTATACCACTCCCAGTTACCGGTGTACGAATACGACGCCGATGTCAGACGCATCGGCTGGCAGGGGTGTCGTGTCGTCCGCGAGAGCTCGGGCACCTGTCGTCATGCCTTCCACTCGCCCTTGTTTCAAGTTGCCCTGGTCAGAAATGAAAGCCCCCGTTATGGCAACATCCGGGCTGCCGAGCCTGTTTTTGCGTCTTTTCCTCCGCCGAAGCTCCGGCATCTGGGGCTCCAAGCGCAGTGGGTTTTCGGCCCGCCATCTCGCCGACTGACAGACATCACCCGGTCCTCTCGCGGGGGTTCGGTCATCAACTACAATCTTTTACATGAATAACTATGTGGAAGATTGTGTCCTGTTTTCCTATCGCGACCTCGCGACCGCGGGCGATGATTTATTTAATATCTAGCTTATAAGTAAACCTGAAAGATGAGTCGAAGCCAGAACAACCGCCCAGTCTGGTAAATAAATAACGTACCATTTAAGAGCACAAGACAGCGCAATGCCGTTTTCTGGAGCAATCTGTGATTCTGTGACAGGCTTGGAACAGACTAACAAATTGAACGCACAAGGGGTCTTGTCAGTAACCACACCAGGCTGCCCGCTCAAGCCATAATGTTGCCAACCTATTGATTGTTAGTCGGTCATTGACACCACCGGCATCAAGGTTTCGACATTGGGGCCATTCTTACTAGGGCCGGCGGAAAGCAGCTGAGAAACTGACAGTCTGAAAAATACCAAACCATTCGCCATGGTGGGAGTCAGTGCAAGGTGCTGATCAGGCACCTCGGAACCGGTCCACAAAGTGCCAGGCTACGAAAACGGAAGTATGACAAACGTACGAGTATGCCTAGGACTGCCTAAATGGATAAAATAACCGCTTCACCATGCGTGGTGTAAACAGCTCGGCCTCTCGGCAAGATGATAAGTGCAGCAACTACATATATCGCCGCTCTAGTTCCGCAGATCCGGCTTGCCTCCTCGCTGAATGACAAAACAACTACACAGCTACCATAATCCATTCCTTCCCCAACCTTCCCAATTCCCCAAAAAGACATTGCGTCGCTCCATCTAGATTCTGCCATTTCTCTTGTAGAAATACTCTCCGTGCCATACATGGCCCGTCTTCCCCGTCGTCTCTCAATATGCAGCCCATGATACGGCATGCCCAGAGAAAGATGCCACTGATACGCCAACCAGCGGGCACCTTTATGTTCAGCCCAGGGGTATAAGACTGATTCTTGCAATGTTTCGAGGCTTCTCGGGGCCTAAGAATACTAGTTGGAAGACCGATTGTGGGCCACAAAGGCACAATCAAAAAGAGGAGGGGTTTTTAGTAGAGTGGGAAGGGACCAATGCAGGTTTCAATATCATGGTTCTTTTGCGCGCCTTGCACATCTCAAATGGGCTTAACTAAGTGTGCCACGCCAATGGACGTGGGTTCAGCATGGCATGTTTGCTGTTTGTTCTTTGCAGCAGTCCATTGCACGGATCCCTTGATACTCGACCAACCACTGCTGCCATCATCATCATACAGATGCAGAGGCTTTCGGGCCCGTACGATCTGCAAACCTTGAGCAACAAATTTGCTGACCGCACTCAGAAGGACTGTTTTACAGGCTTTTTCATAGTCATAGTCGGCCTCCTTCGGCTGTTGTTAACCACCAACCTGCCTCCAGTCTTGGGTTTCGTATTGTTTCGGCAAACCGCCACAGGGACCATCGGATGCATCCTCAGTGGAAACCCGGGAGAGGGTTCCAATATGTCGAGAGCCAACGGCTGGTGGGAAAATGTCGACCAAAGGTACGGGATACCCTCGGGAGCCCCTGGGCAGAATTCGGGGCAGAGTTGAAAGGAGCGGCGAACATCACGGCTTCCTTGACCACCGGAAGACGATTGGGCCCCTGTGTAGAACTCGGAATTGTGATGTTCTAATAACACCGACCAAAATCACCAACATCGGACCATTGGTTCCAATGCCGTTATGTTCTGCTTAGCCACTCGCGGGGCCCGTACCCGGCATAAACCCCTTAGTCACCCGTTCATCACCATCACTACCGAGACCCTTTCACTTGGAACCCATAGACGATCGCCCGTGACAACGGAAATCAATCCCCCTCATAGTTGCAACCATCATCTCCTTCTCATCTCCAGCCCCTGTGACCTCATCAATCGTACCTCAACCCCCCCTTCTCTTTGACCCCCGTTCTATGACCCCCCCCTCCTTCCCCTGAAGCCATATCCGCCCACAGCCTTAGCCACGAACGCTTGTTTCTCGCCTGCCCAGCCCTTTTGCTCCGCGCACGCCCATCCAATCTTCTAGAAATAGCCCAGTGACTGGCCCGCCCGTCTTCTTCTCGAACATTTCCCCGGCTTCGAATCCCGGATCCACGACGCACCGCCTGACCAGGAACCGCCCCCCTCCCCCCCGTCGCCTATTGGGGCCCCGAGATGGCCTTGGGAAAGGTGGAGAGAAAATGTTACCCCCCAAAAAAACAAGTAAAGGTCTAAAAACCGCGCGCGAGACGCCGTCCAAGTTGGGGCCGTCTAAGAGCGATCGGTGACGAACGACCACAACCCTCCCCACCCTTTGTCTTCTTCAAGGGGGTCGACCTCGATAAATGAGGCCCGCCCGGGAGATGAGATGAGAGCCTTTCTGACTTGCCGCCCTCGTCGCATCAGAGTTCAACGAAAAATTTACAATCAACAGAGTGCGAGTCTCCCGCGGTCCCGGCAGATTGCGCTCCCAGTTAAACGAAGTCGTCTCCATCTCCGAACCGACCCCACCCCCCTCCCGGGCTCCCGGTCAGCTCCAGGAGGGAGCCCAGCCCGCGCGGTAGTATGAAAAAGCAGGCTATTAGCCGCCGCAGCCCTGGGGAGCACAGACGCGGCCATCCTGCATAACTCGGGTTGTCGCCCCCTCTGGTTTTTCGCGACTCTGTAGAGAAGCTGCCCGAACCCGAGTTGTATCCACGACGGGAGGGAAGCGAGGAAAGGCTTCGTTGACTGCCCTGCCCCACATCGTCAACCAAACTCTAGGCTTTCCCGAGCTTTCGCAGCAAGAAATTCGGTTTGCGTACACTCTTCCAAGTCTTCGAGATGCTGGGTCCATCACGGCGGGCAGTGGTACGCTTGCTCGCTACCCATCTCGCTCGTGTTTTCCATTTCCCCGACCCAAGCTACCTCAACCTGGGACAGTGACCTCTGGCGGAGGGGAAGCCAGGCAAGCACCCCACATCAGATGGAGGGTGAAGTTAATGACCACCAATTCACTCCTCCTCTTCACCGTAGCGTAGCGTCACCGGTGGAAGGGTGACACCGAGTAATTTTGACATTCCAGGTCCGGGGGGAAGGGGGTCCGAATGTCCCAGTCCATATCGGAATCCGTATGTCAAGCCGTAATCTAAACTTGTGGATAAGTCGGGTATTGGCCCCAACTCAACTGAGCCCAAAATGGATGGCTGATGTATGGAGCGGGCCATCGATGCCAGTATCGTGCAAAGGACAGCACAAGTCCCGCGATTCACGTTCTGCAAAAGAGAGAACAAGAGCAGTAATGGAAGGGGTTTCTGTTGCATCCAATAGGCGGAATTTGTACTAGAAAACCATAGAGAAAAGTCCGGAAACACCATTCTCGGCGACGCTTTGTACGCGTACTATATGCCTCAAGAGATGTAACCGTGTAAAGTAAGGTTATACAGTGGGCAATCGCCCTGAATACGAGCTGCGGCCTAAAGCCTGCCGGAGCTCTTTTGCTTTTTCGTTGTTGTTTTTTTTGGTTTCCCCCCTGACCCAAACTTTTTTCTATCCCAAATGACACCCGAGTTGACGGGTCCCTTCAATCCATGTACATTGGATCACCTCTCACCTGGGACATAGCCATTCCCATGTCACCACCGTGCATGCTCTGCATCGTTGCCTGCATATTCGGCATTGACCTGCTCATGTTGATTCCCCCCCGATTCGCATTTGGATTACCATTCTGCATCATGAACCGCGCATCACTCGCACCCCTCTGCTGCACTTGCCTTGTCCGTGGTACCTCGAGGGTGGCTTGTCGTTGGATTGGCTGCTGGGGCATGGGTTTGACGGTGGGCGTGTCCATAACAGCAAAACTGTCATCGTCCTCCATCTCGGCGTCGGCGTCAGCGTCTCCGTCGGCGTCCCCATCAGCATCCCCGTCGGCATCTTGGTCGCTAGCATCGTCGATTGAAGGAGGGCCGCTAATCGACGCGGCTGGGTCACTATGGCCAGTGGTGCTCGTCGTTGATTGTTGCTGATCGGGGCTCGGAAACTGTTGCACTTGTTGCTGTTGAAGTTGTTGCTGATGCTGCTGTTGTTGCAACGACTGCGCCTGTTGTTGCTGTTGCTGCTGCTGTTGCTGCTGCTGTTGCTGCTGCTGCTGTAGGTTTTGTTGTTGTTGAGGGGTCGGAGTCGGGGTCGGGGTCGGTGTGTTGCTGTTTGTTTGATCCAAAGTCTTTTGAGCATTCATGCCATTGTTGGCGACACGATTCATGCTGATGACCGTCTTCCACCGTTCAATGGCCCTTACGACAACGTCGTTGAGATCCATTTGTCGGTCCTCGAGCCGCAAACCTACGCCGCGGCCACCGCTCTTGACCCCTGCTTCCAACACGTGGGTCAAGAGCTGTCGCTCCAGGGGAATTGTAGCCGGAGAAAACAGTTTGAATTCTCGTGGCTGTTGTAGACGATTCAGCTGGTCAATCTGAGATTTTAAGTTGGCGTTCTCCTGCTGCAGTCTGTGCTGTTCGTCCTTCATCTTGTCAATCTCGGTCTGCTTCCTACCCACACTCCTTGCCATCTCCAGTAGCCATAGTTCATTTCGCCGCTGAACAGGCAAAGAGGTCCAAACAGCAAAGGCCGATTGCAAGTGCTCATTGACCTGCTTCTCAAGAGTTTCCGCCGACTTTTCGGCCTTCTTCACGGCGTCACGGGTATCTCGGACGAGACTCTCGCGGGGGGGGTATGTTAGGTCCTCCATCACTGCCGTAGTAGCAGTGGCACAAGTGACCTTCCAGTTACTAAACTCTTCTCTAAAGAAGGCCCTGAGCGCGTCATATTCTCTTTGCCCAGGTGATTGGACGGACCAAGAGGTGGAGGTAGGATGCTGTGTGGAGGAGAAGAGAGTAGGCGGCGAGGCGAGGCACTGCAGTGTCAACGCAGGGAAGTCGAGGGCAAGAGGGTCAAATTCGAAAGGCATAGAGTTGTTGTCGATGTGTTGCCTGATTCGAGGTTAGCAATGCAGGGCCTTCCCTGTCATATGTCAGAGGGATGCTCACTTGGCTGCTCTCCAAGAGCTCAAGAGCTCTCTGAGGGCGAGCTCCGCCGCGCGGGCGGTATCCATCGCATCGGCAAGCTTGTGCTTCACATCGAACTGAGCCTTTTGCATTACCTGCTTGCTCACTTGCCTCGGCCTCTTGCCTGCATTCTGGCTGCCCTCCCCATCGGTGGAGGTAGCAACATCGCCGTTTTTAGAAGGAGCATTGTTGATGACACCGGTGGTCTCCCAAGAAGGGGTCCAAGGGTACTTGCTCAGTGTCGAGTCGACGGCATATTGGCCGTCCTTGGGCAAGGCTGGAGACTTGTGGGATTCGGCATCTTGCGTAGCGTCCCGCTTGGACTGGGCAGGCCTCGGCGTGCTGGCTGGGGTCGAGGCATTTCTGGTGCCCATCGACCCCCTAGGCTGTCTCCGCGTGATGCCGCCTCGCAGACGCCTGATAGCGTCGACGTCGTGGATTCCATCTGGGGGCTTGGGATTCTTTTCCTTGATGTAGAGGTCGAGGTGTCGGCCGAGAGAGGAGGAGGTGAAGGCCTGACCACAATAGGGACAGTTCTTGTCCTTGGGGGCGCTCAGCTTCTGCTGGCTCGAGTCGGCGTTGCTCGCAGTTTCTGCCATGGCGCCGAGAGTTTTGGGTTTACAACGGGAGGGCGGGGGACAACGAGTGGTTCGGAGGATATATCGACGACGTCGAGGACGCAATGGAGATCGGTTCGGAGGCTACAAGGTTTTCTTCGACGAGAAGACTTGCAGCTGCTCCAGGGGAGCTATGTAATCGAGGTTCATATGTATAGAGGGGTCGAATTGGGAATGGTCGACGGCAGAAGCAGCAAATTTTGAATAGGTTAGGGTACAGCAAGGAAATGAATAGGAAATGGGGAAGGACTGTGTTAGGTAGGTAGGTACGCAAGGAGACGAGGTATAAAAAGAGGGCAATGTAATAAAATGAGGGACTAGATGCTGAAGAGCCAAACGAGTGTGCGAAGAGAAGGAGGTCGGCGGAAGGTGTTGAGGAGCAGCAGCAGCCCTCGTACGAACAGAACGCGGCCCAACCCCTGTGCGTGTATATGGAGAGGATGGGGCTTTTGGGTTGGGGTCGTCGGTACGAATGGCGGTCGAGGTAGCGAGGTGTGTTGGCGAAATAGGAGAATAACGGTGGTGGTGGTGGTGGTGGTGGTAGGAGAAGGAGGAGAAGGTACAGTTGGATCCCTGGTATTAAGGAAGCACTTCTCTGTCGCCGTTCTCTCTCGCCCGCCGGTGTGCAGCTCTCTCAATTCAACCGTGGACACTCACAGTCTCTCGACCTCTTTGCATACACACAAAAACACAAAAAAGAGGGACGAAGGGGATGTAGATGAGGAATGACACGGCAGTGGTGAAGTAAAGTACAGAAGAGTAAGGGGAAGATGCAAAAAAATGTCACTCAGGATTTAATCATTGCATTTTTTTTTTATTCTTTTAGTAAGGCACGAGAAGACAGCAGGCAGGGGTAGCAAGCACCACGGTCCACAGTCCAAAAAAGACGACGAGCAGCAGGAGCTCTCTCTGTCTCTCTCTGTCTCTCTCTTGCTCTAGCTCCCACCCCCCCCCCCCTCCCCCTTTTGCCCTCATCCCATAGGTCCCATCCGCCGACTCCCATCCATGGCCCATCCCATCCCATGCTCCCCAGATTGCCAGTGGCTGCACAGACGGAGCCAAGGACAGCCCAGGCCAAGGCCAGCTCAGGGCCGTACAGCGGTCCCACCTCTACACGAATGGGCTTTTAATAGCGATTGCTGCTATGGTGGGGGTGCCTACCCGTAGTGTCCACCGCAATGCATTGCACCCGCCAGCTAACTGTAGTCGTAGCCAATAGTGCGCGTGCAAGAGAATAGGGGGAACCCCAAGTTGAGCTTCATATTAAGTACCTAGGTAGGTATGTAAGAACTGAGCAGCCAACAAAGCACAGGAAACATTTTGCTGAACCGGGGTTCCCAATCGCAAAAGTACCTGCGCACTCACTGCATGTCGGCCTGGGGTCAACTAACTACTATCAAGACGTATTCAAACCATCGGTGATGGTGGGCCATCGAACCATGTTCAGGAGCATCTCGTAGCCTGGACCTTGTGTTCATCAACAGCACACCCCTCATCGTTCCTTCATAGCAGTTCCTCATATACAGATACAGGTAGTACGTATACAGGTACCTAAGGCAGGCAGGCAGGCAGGCAGGCAGGCAGGTAGGTAGGTATAGATACTCAATAGTTGCCTCCCTTCGTTTCCCTTTTTGCCTTCCCTTACGAGGTTACCTGGCTCAGCCACAGTTTCCCCAACCCCAACCACAAGCAGCTCCTCTGTTGCGCAGTGCCCATCTCCCAAGACCCCAAAGCCTAACTCGACACCTCTCCAACCGCCTATCAAGACGTCCCTAAACCCGCCCAGCACGTAATGTGTTCAAGTTCGGTTCGGTTCACAGAACGTCAAGGCAATTCCGCCCACAGTCCTTCTCCCCCATTCCAACCTTCTCTCTCTCACATGTTGCTTAGTGCTGCCAATCTAGCCCGCGGAACGAGAGGAACAACCCGGTACCGCCCTGTGCATCACTTTCACCGGCCTAGCGCCGCCGGGGGTCCCTTGGGGGAGGGGTGCACAGGGAACTTTTTATTTAAGGAAGCTTCGCCCGAGCATTTTCGTCCTTGGTATGGTCTTCTCCCCCTCAGGATGCTTGGGTGGACACACCAACATGCCGAGCCCAAACGACAAACACCTTTTCAACCCTGTCGAGCTGCCTCATTGAGCCCAAATTACGTGTCGGATAGCCTGGATAAAGTCTATGACTCGAGCCCACCTCGGAAGGGGGTAATCCGGGACCTGGCGGAGCTCCATCTACCAGACTCATTCGAACAGAAAGGGCACGCACTCACGTATTATTGTTTAATGACCATTGGACGTGTCCCGACAAAAGATTGAGGGCAGTGAAACTTTAGCGCAGTACTGATTTTGACCTAATTAGAAGTATGAGCTGAGCGTTTTGCTACGATGCCCGAGTGCTCGTGGCTTTTTCCAGGATACCATGATTCCTTTCAAATTCACAATGCCACGTTGTCGAACTAACCAATGTTTGTATGTTTGAGTTATCGCGCATATTCTCTTAGCGCCAACCTCTAGGTAGCCCCGTAGCCAGCACCAAAAAAAAAAAAAAAACTAAAAAAAAAAACTGTGGCGTTGATTCCGCTGCCTTCTCTGGACTTACCTTCGATCGGCCTTCCGGTGATGCTGAGACTCAGCCCTGTATCTTCTCATAGTCTGCAAAAGGCAAAGCGTTACTGGTCCGATTGTGGCAAACAACACCGCGATTGCAGCAGGTGGAACATGGTATTCATTACTTCATGCTCTCCGTCGTCCCGTCTCGTAGCTTGTGGTTGTGTTATCGTACTATTGGCAAAGACAGCAAGTCGTTCCTACCGAGAGCTGCCAACCCACCCATGGATGGGCAAGTGAGACTAACATCTTGCTTTTAACTTGCCGGGTTGGCCCGACTGGCTGACAACCTGGGGCGCGGGCAGGCGTTCCCGGTTTGTTTCTTTGGGTTCCTGGACCCACACTGCTGACTTGTGTGTGTTCGATCTCGTTGTTCAGGCAGGGGTGGGGGAGGGCTTCCGGGAGATCACCCAGGGGGAGTAGGTGAAGGGCCTGGTGCCAGTGGTGCCAACAGAGTCGGTCGTACTTAGCTAGCTGGCAGGTTTCGTCTCATACCTATTAAATATTGCGCATCCGCAACATACACTTAAACCACGATTGACTGGCTGCGCGAAAGCTTGCGGACTGCCTATTGTTTGCCTGCTGTTTCGTTTCCCCCCCTTTCTCCCCGTGTTTGTCCCAGGGACAGTATCCAGCCCCGAAGAGACACCTTCTGCAGCGGCAACATCTTGGGTTAGCCCTGTCTGGACCGTACAGTACTGACCCCATTAGGGGCATCATCTGCAACCCAACGTCAGAACCTGCACGACACTGATACTTTCTCACTCCTTCTTCAACAGCCAGCTGGAGCCGTTACTCCAGTGTCCCGACGCGCTTGTCCACGTCCCAAAGCAGCAGGCGCATGCTGGCCTGTCCTGCAGCTCCAGGATATCACCTTAGAGCTACTGCCTGGACCATGGTTCTCGCCATTCATGATGCCGGACAGTCGCCCGCCACGTGTGCAGGTGAAACTCATGCTGCGAGCGCTCTTGCCTAAGCCTCATTGAGGATAGTCCGTAGTGTCGATTCAACTTGAGAGGGAGCAAACCACTGCCCCCTTTTGCGCTGCAGAGACTTTTGGTGAGATGCTCATTACGCTTCTGCAGCTTCATGCATGACGAGAGATGTTCCCGTTGGTTGAAGCGTCACAGTCGACTCAGGATCCGGAAACTGTCTTTCCAAGAAATTGAGGTTACTGTGGGTCATAAGTTCTGAATTTGACAGATGTCGCGGGTTGAATGATTAGGAGGCGTCTGGTTCCGCAGTTATTTGTGAAACATCATCGCCAGCTGCTAAAGATGCTCCATAACTTTATGTCGTGGATGATGGTCATTGTGAGGTTGTTATTGGATTTGAATAAGGCGGCGGCGGCTTCAATTTGGGGAAGCCCTGGAGAGGAGACCGTTTCTGTCGATATTCCCAGACGATGCCCGTCCGAATGAGAATGGATTGCCGTTGCGATCTGCCCCAGTTCATTTGAACATCCGCCAAACAACATCGAAGCTTCTTGTTCGTGATCTTTGACTTCTTATCATACGTAAGGCAGGTAAGTATCTATCCACAAAAGGAAAAAGGCATCGGCGCACATGCTGATTGGACGGTGGAGCTTGGTCCACCGGTTCGGGCTCCGCACAAGCTCTTGGGCACGCCCTTTGTACCTACCAGTACCCGGAAAAACAGCGGGGACGGAGCGCGCCGATCACGTGATACCGGACGCGCTACAAGCCGCCCATATTAGTGGTGAATTGGGGCTGTTTCCCGTAGTTGCGCTTGTACTGTCTGGAACCGCGTCGCTGCTTCCTGCCGTTTTTCGCTTTGCGCAACTTCAATCAACGGATAATATTATACGTTCATTGTATTTAGCTTCACGCAAGCACCTGCCTAAACAGACAAGAAGTATCACTTACGATGCCGCCCGGTAAGCTTCTCATCTTCTCACCTTCAACCCTACTCTGCTTTGTAACCAGAGCGCGCCTGGTTGCTGCAACACATTTGATATCACGACAATCGCGCCAATCCTCCCCCAACCGCCAAAATGCCGCGCCCAAAGACGTACAAACAAAAAGGACCCAAGAAGCTGATCACTTCTGCAGCCATCAGTGACGATGAACAATCCGATACGAGCGACGTAATCGCAATCCCCCTCAAAGAGAAGCGTGCTAAGTCCCGATCGGCCGAATACCGAGACGACGTCCTCGAGACTAAGAACGAAGAGGAGGATATCCCGGAGATTAAGGGCGACTTGAATGGCGGCACCGCCAAATCAATCGCGAAGAGTGACGAAGACGAGAACGATGAAGATGCGGACGAGGACGAGGATCTGGAGCCCGACGAGTGTGTTCTCCAAGGTCACTTCCTGGCCGAATCAGTCGGGCTGACATTGCTTCAGGTTCGTCGTAGAGAAGATCCTTGATCATCAGGTTGCCGAAGATGTAGGCGCTCCTCTTGCTTCCCTGCGCTATTCAGTTACCAACATGTTTTGTAGGGTACCGTCAACTTCCGCGTCAAGTGGGAAGGCTATGAGAAGAAGGCCGACCAGACCTGGGAGCCCGAAGACAGCTTGAAGTAGGTTGCGACATCCGCTAAAGGGAGGTAGGTGAGGCATTGTGTCGCATACTAACACATTGACAGGGAAGGCGCATCCGAGATCTTGGAGGAATACCTGAGAAAGCTCGGTGGGCGCGAAGCGCTGTTTGAGGAGAAGTCCAAGGCCAAGGCCACAAAGAAGCGCGGTCGTCCTTCGGGATCTTCGGCCACACCACCAGCAGCCACCAAGAAGTCCAAGCGAAACGGTCACCCTGCTGAGTCTACCCCTCCTGCGTCGGCAAAGGAGGCCAAGAGCAAAGCCTGGACTTTACCTAGCGGCAGCTGGGAAGAGGAGGTCGAGAGCATTGACGCCTGTGAGGACGAGGAATCTGGATCGTTGATCATCTATCTGAACTGGCGCAACGGCCAGAAGACTAAGCACTCCAAGGACGTCGTGTACAAGCGATGCCCCCAAAAGGTAAGGCACATGCTACGAATGTCCCCGCTTTAATTTTTCGAGAAAGATGCTTACAGAACATTTGAAGATGCTGCAATTCTACGAAAGACACATTCGCATCATCAAGGCGGGTCCCGAGCCCACGGAGGAGGCCCAGGTGTAGTACAAAAGCTTAGCGTTTAGGGGAAATGGGGTTGAGGCTGATGATGCATTTGTTATCGTCGCGGGCTTTTGGGGAATGTTACCCAGGCCATTTGATGTTTTTAGGGCTTTTAGGTCTCCGTACCTTGCGGGGGTTCTCTGAAGATGGTCTAGTAAGGCCTCAGTTGTACTCCGTACTTAGGCTCATGACTTTCCGACTAAGCTTACTATCTACCCGAGTTAACAAAAACACAACACAGGATTCGGATTTCCTATTGCTGGAAACAGGCTGTGGTTCCCCTCTCAGTCTTTCGGTCCAAGCGATCCTTTTCTGTATTCCCATCACCAACATAACAGTAGGAAACCGGGCTCCTCTGGCAGTGATTCAATGGGTGAATCAAGATCTGGCCCATGCCAGCCGTAAGCCATGTTACGAATTCATGAACAAGATCCATCCCGAATGGATGTCGTCGGGTGCTGAGTTCAGGCACGATGCAGATACCACTCGTAAGATCGTCTACAAAGTCTCCTTGCACTCAGATATGTATGGAAAGGTACATACGAATACACGGAAGAAGAAAAACGGTGGGGGGGCAACCAAGCTGAGAAGCTCACGAGGTTGGGTGACGGGTGAGGATGTCAAAAAGCCGGTAAGACCCACTAAAACAGCTCGAGACCCCTGTTATGCAGGCGGCTGGGTGTCGTGTGTGGTGTGGTAGCGTTGCCGCGCTTTTTCTCGACCAGCCTCTCGCATTTCTGTTGACTTGGGCCGTAAAGCTGGTGGCGGGGCAACGCTGCTTTTTAACGTGAAGCTGCCCGCATCGCATTCCTCGCCCTCTGGTCCTCCGCTCTCCCTTTTCTCTGGTATATTCCTCGTTGATAGCCTGCTTCCATCTATAACTCACGGACCTCAAGAAGAAAATAGTCCCATCGTCCGTCTCGGTCAACCTACTCAACCTCCGCCACATCCGCCTTAGACTCAATACACATCACATATTGGTACTTGCGATCTTGTAAATCGCGGGGAACCTTGGGCAACTCACGCACATCAGCCATTCAACTGGAGAATTCAAAAAAAAAAAAAAAAAAAAAAAAAAAAAAAAAAAAAGGCGCTTTATCCAACCGCCATTCCAACCGCCGACACCAAATCCTTTCATCAACCTTTCCTCTTGGACATACCGTTGAAAATCGTTACCGAAGCCCAACTTTTCTCCCGAGACCCGAACATTCTTCGGCGCACGGCGACTCCGCTCGAGCTCCGTACCTCTTCCACCCGTCTTCCCTCCCAGCCACCGGTACTCAGCAGACACACCACCCCACACCAGTTCCACACCGCCCGTCACACCTCCATTCCCCGTTCAGGCCCTCCACGCTGGTGTCAGATCGTGACGGGAAAGCCCTCGCACTGCAACCGCAACCATGGTCAAACAAAACGATGTCATCGCCATCATCGTCATCATTCTCTTCATCGTGCTCGCCCTCGTCGCCTTTGGCATCTATAGGTTGGTCCACACCGCGCGCCAGAGCATGAGCGTAACGTCCGGGTCGAGTAGCAGCAGCTCCGAGGAGATTGTCGATTGATCCTGGCGTCACTGGTCGCTTGCTGCAGATACCGCTGCTATCACCGCATTTACACTGAAATGCCACGCTGCATCCTGTCTTGGGCGCTACGCCCTTTCTGCATCTACAGCACACCGCTGCTATGCTGCAAATAGGGGCGCCGGCCATCTACGAAGCCGCTGAAAACGAAAAGAATATGATCAGCATGATTCAGGACGAAGAAAGATGTAATGAGGAGGGGAAAATGACAACTCTGGAATGGAATGAACATGAGACATGATTTATTGGGCATAACTGTTTGGGCATTTTCCACAGCATCTTATTTTGTTTTCATATGTTGGACGGAGTTACAAAGGATACTGAGAGCAACTGCACGACAAATATCTACGAGTGTACGATGTCAACAAAGTCGAGACCATTGTTGGTACTCGACATGGAACGGGCAGGCCGAGCATCGGCTCGGCGTATTTACAGACGAGAGGAGGGTTCACAGAGCCCGGCATACATAGAATCGAAGCCCTTGAGGCTGGGAGCACAATAAAAACCGCACCAAGCATGATGCATGGCATTCTTCTCACGCTTATTCCTTTTGATTGGATTTCAAGCAGCAAGATCAGAACCTCATGATCTGGGCCTCTGAGCGCCAATACTTGCGGGCCAAACAACAACTTTGTCAACAACGACAGCCTATTAAGGCTATCCATTTAGTATATGCTACCTACTTGAACCTTGGCCCTCTTGGTACATAAACATGCCTTTAGCCATGTTTCTTGGAGTGGCAGCCATACCTCAATGACCAATCTCATTGGTCAAGCCGCTGCAAGGGCTCGATGTCAGGCTATTGGCAGCATATCTGTACTCATCGTCAGCCACAGAAATGGCATCACTGAAAATAGTGTCTGCCTGCTAGTCTATGCTCATAGCTAGGAATGCAAAAGGAGGCCAGGGTGTCGGGTCGGCCTTGTCTTGTATTCTGGAGCGGTCAACGGAAGGAGCCGCACCCTTTGTTGCCTGTCAATAGAAGACAGAGCCCATGTCCAGAGTCTTTGCCGACTCATGAAGACTCGCCAAGCGTTCGGTTGGGCATATAAGTATAGACCATGCCCCGAATATGATTTCAGATCCCCGAATACCAAAATATCAATATTTCTTGCAACGGATACCCTTTAAATGCCAGGTCAACGCAAGACCAAATAGCCACCCACACGCATACGACTGTCAGCTGCATGTCACCAAGACGCTTCAAGACGACTGTGAGATGGATATCGTGGGCAATGAAACGAAGCATGCCGCATCTGACGCCAATAACGGGCTAGAAAGTGGGGAGACGGTCGCCTCGGAGGGAGTATTCCCGCATGACGCAGTAGCAGTAACGGTGAATAATATGCAAGTGTCAGTCGCGAATGTTACTTCTAGTATGTTGGAACGTGCGACCAACTACGACGATGATGTGATGGCGGAAGAAGGTGAGGAGACAGCCAGGGCGTCCAGAGACGACGTTCGGCCTCGGGAGAACGAGGATAGGGAGGACCAGAATATTTGATCCCAGACTATGAACGGGGAGCCGGCATGGGAGGCAGATTAGGAGTTGAAGGAGGTCTCGTGGTAATAATGACTTATCAGCTAGACGAGAAGTATCTTCCAAGCGAGTTTGCGGACTCTGGATGGCGCGTGGTGCTTGGTTTGCCTCAGAATCCAAGGGCACGTCTGCTGCTGATATGCCGCTATATCCAAAGAACCATTTTTAAACAGGCGTTGGGAGACGCTTGGAAGAGGTTCCGCTGATTCAGTGAGATGTTCCACCATAGTACTGTACAGGACAGTCGGTGCAGAATGATGTGCAAACGCAAACATCTGTAGGCACTGATGACAAGCGTGTTTGACTCTACATCATTCTCTACACCCCAAACCCTGTGTGACTAATGATTTTCGCATCCCGTGGACTAAATCACTTGTAGAGTTAGAGCTTTCGAATGATTCACTACCACAAGAAGTGAAGACTTCATCGGAGTACCCCCAGTCAGTCTTACATATAAGAAAGCACAATCCACTCAAACGAAGCATTCGGCACAGAACATCAAATCGACATCAAGCAAAGCGTTACAGCAGAGCCAGCGAGAAATTGATTCCTGACACGGATGCAAAAACACCAGATCATTCACTCAAGATGCCGTTCTTTACCCGGATGCTGCGTCAAAATGGACGTATTATTGGTTATGTCACGGACGACGTAGCCTTTCTCAACAACAATTACAAGCCCGAAATCCCAGAACGAGACACGAGAGCAGGGAACATAGGCCCCGTCGACGACATCTGCGAAAACGACTTCCCAGATACCGAGTCCCCGACCGCAGAACTTCTACGCTTCTCGCAATCTCCCTCGACGGTCGAGGTTCTTCAGACCGTGTTGGATGAGCTTGGAAAGAAGCTGCGGGAGCGTAAGGCCGCCATCAATGCACTCAGGGAGGCCAGAGAAACATTGGACGGTGTGGTGTGGACCATTGCGCCCTATGACTATGCCATGTTCATGGCCGGCCAGGATGTACCCCCCGAGGACGAAGAGTGGCACGGAATCTGTCCCAGGGCAAGAAGGCAGGCTCATGAATGGCTCTATCAGAGAGGACGGGTCACGAGCCGCATCGCCTACTTCGATCAAGAGGTTGAAGAGCTTCAGCGGAATATCACGGCCGTTTCCGCCGCGATGAGACAGGCAGATGAGATCCAAAATATCTGTCATCGAGCTTCTATGAGCCCAGCCGAGCTTCCTCTCTGGAAGATCCCACTGGTAGAAAAGGCTCACGAAATTCGGCAGAGACAGTTGGACCACGAGAATATTCTTGAGGGAAGGGGGAGGAGTATCAGGTTTGCATCGCTGGAGAGTGGATCAGGATGGGCATGACCCGCCGAGACAACGGTGAGCGATCAGTGATTATGAGGCCCGCGGCAGTCAGGGTCAAAGGGAGAGGAGAAGTGGGACCTGCAGGAATGACCAAAATGATTGGCAGACTTTGACAGGTTTGCAGTCTGAGGGAGATGGCAATGATGACAGAATTGAGCAGAGAGCCGGCCCAAAGACACTGAAACATATCCTGGCTATCCCTATAGTTCCTACATGATGGCCACTAGCCCGTAGTGAAAGAAAAGTCATGGAAAGACTTATCTTACGTCAGTGTAAAGTACATCCACCCTAGGGAGATTGCCTAAGGCCAACAGGCGGGCAGAGAGGTAGGTATGCGATTTGAAGATGAACAAAAGTGACAGCCTTTTAACCCTATCGATTTTGGTCGCCTTACATGTGTAAGTTGTCGGCTATGCCATGTTTCAACGGCATTGGCGTTGAGGACATTGGAACCTACTAAAGACCAAAAAATGACACACTGCCCCCATGTTTAAGAATTCATAGAACCCTCTTCCGGTTCATCATGAATGCTCTGGCGAGTTGGAGTGGGTTGAGTGAACATACCTACCTAAGGGTAGGCAACGTTGGATGAAGGACGCTCTGCTACTCTAGACTACCCCCACAGTGGATACGGGAGGTACGTACCTCATCACCTCTTTAACCCCACCGACGCGTTACGGCACGTCCACCGCGTCGGCCAATTTGTCACTCTCGCCAAATTTACAATCTCAACTACAGACCTTCAAGGCAGATATTGTCAGCGCATCACAGCGTTTTATCGACACAGACACCTGCGATACACATTAGAGGAAAATTCTATTCAGCACGTGAATATCTGGCTCCTTTGGCACACAGGCGTCCGCATCTCACAATGCCCATCCTTGAACGTCGCCGACCAGGCCAGCGGCGCCCCGAAAGAAGAGTAATCGACAATGACGACGAGGCTCCCGGAAGCGACCTTCCCGAATACGAACCGCTCGCTTGTCCTCTCACTGCGGAGGCTAAGCGTGCCATCGCCGAACTCTCCAACAGTCGTGATGTTCACCGTTACCAGAACCACGTAAAAGCCTCTATCCGGCATCTCAGCGCCTCCGTTGCTGGCATCAACGACAGCGTCCGCACCCGTCACGAGTATCTCCAGCGCCTTGTCGAGAAGCGCGCCGAGTCCAACGACCTGGATAGCCAGGAGAAGTCACAACGCGAGCTCCAACTTGAGACCCACACCGCGACTCTCGACGACGAGGTCCCTCGTCTCACGGCTGAGGCCGAGGCCGCCCTTCGTGACCTCATCGACAGGCAGGTCGAGCTCGATGACGAAAAGGCTGCCCTGGCGGAGACGGTGTCGTACTTTCAGGCTATCCCCGAGCAAGCGCCGCGCCAGCGCAGGCGGGCCCGCGCGGAAGCCCATGGTGACGACTCGAATATGGACGAGGAAGGGGACACGGTGGACGACCTGCCTCCGCCGCCGGATCACTCTGTCATCGACGTTCTCCGCCAGCGCCGTGCCGACAAGACCCATGCTTACCAACGCCAGCCTGCGTATCAGCGCTACGCCTTAAACAACGACTACGCCGCTTTCAAGAAGCTCTGGCATGACGCTGCGCACGGCGACACGGAGGTGCCCCTGCCTAACGCCAAGCGGTGGTTTGACAATGCCGGAAACCCCGTTATGCCTGCTACGCGCCGCCAACCGGGAAACATTAAGGGCGAACCTGGAGCCCAGGAGGCGGACGATAGTGACGAGGATATTGTTATTGCGGGCGAGGTCAGAGATTATAGGTGCCCGCTTTCCATGCAGTTATTCGAAAACCCGGTCAGCAACAATGTCTGCAGTCACACGTACGAGAAGCAATGGATCGTCGACATGTTGCGGAAGGCGCCGATGCAGCGTGCGCAGTGCCCCGTTGCGGGCTGCTCCATGGTACGTACTTGTTAGGAAACTCCGAGAGCGCTCCATCTGACGGGAACTATAGGAGCTGGGTCTCGACGATCTATACGACGATCAGGTGATCCTGCGCAAGATGAAGCGCGCGCTAGAAGAACAGCGTCGCCGCGAAGAGGAAGAGGCGGATGACAGTAGTTCCGATAATGAAAATGGGGACGAGCCTCGTCAGGTCAAGCGTAAGGCTCGCGGCAAGAGTCAAAAGCGCAAGGTTGAAGAGATTGACGACGAATGAGAGCCTACTACGGCTAAAACGGCGTTGAAGTGATGGATATGAAAGTAATGATACCCAAGAGTCAAAGTATGTACGAGCTTTTAGCCACGCAAGTGGTCTTGCAATTGAAAGGCTGCGCCTGTAATCATTATGCCCGTGGCCTCGCCATGCAACCCACGCGCCGATCCCCCCCTGATCATGCAATGCTTACGTTCCGACACTCTCCACGCGACGTAAATCTTACTCGGATGCATTGCACGCCATCGCCAGCGCAACGCCAGCCCCTAGTAATGAGCTCTCCTTCGCCAGTACGAGTTCGATGCTCCTGTCTTTCTGGTTCACCAGAGCGTCTACGTAGTCCTGGCACATGGCCAGGTATCCCGGATAGCACTCGATAACGCTGCCGTTATACGCGACCATGGTCCGGACCAGACTCGACTCCTGCGCTAGTCTGTCAGAGGCCTCTTCCTCTGGCTCTTCGCTTAGCGCCTCAAGGCGCATGGACCAGACTGCGTGTAGGCACGCGGCGATGATGGCGGCCGACCTTCTCGAGACGAAAGATGCCAGGCTACGCAGTGCTGAAATGTCGGACGAGGTTGGTGTGTGAGAGGAGGAATAGAGTGAGACGAATAGGTCTATGGAGGATGTAAGCATCGGCGACGCATCTCTATTACATGGTTAGCGCCTTCACGTGGATGACGGTCAAAAAAAAAAAGGGGGGGGGGGGGGGGGGGGGGGCATTACCCTTCAACGGCAGATATCGTTTCCGATTTCAGAGAGTACGGCTCCTCGAGCGACCTGGGAACAACGCCCCCGAATAGCCCCGTCGTCTCGATTGCCTCGATCAAAGCAAACCTCACGACCTCTCCGAGATAGTAACCGCTCACCATCATCTCCAGAGGCTGCAAGTCCGGCCTCGGGTGCCCCTGCTTGAGCAACCTGTCCCAGCGCGTCACGCTCAGCACGTCCTGCCCGAACATGCCGAGCTCCGTGTTGACGATGACGTCGCGCGCCTCATCCCACCACTCCCGCGGGCGGTCGCCGATCTTGGGCTTCCCGATGAGAGACACAGGGAGGTACGCGGCAATGTTGACGCCGGTGCCGAGGATGAGGCCGAATCGCGTGGCCGGGTGAACGTAGGCCTGCGAGAGCAGCGTGGCGCCGCCGTCGTTGAGGATGACACGCAGCTGCGCGTTCATGCCCCTCGCCGAGCAGGCAGACTCGATGACCTCGCCGAGGTCTTTGCCCATGAGGCCTTCGGCGGCGAGAAAGCCCTTTCCCATACCGTGGATACGGCCGCCTTTCAATGATGTTTGTCTTGAAAGTGCAAGTTAGCTCACCGCGGGAGTGTAAGCGGGGCGACCAGTGACTTACTCGATGGGAAAGCTCCAAGCCAGCGCCATGGGCATGGGCTGTGAAGGGTCTTGTCCATCTTGTGAGACCATCTCCCATATCCTCTCGGCCATCCAGTCGAAGAAAGCCATGCCCTCCAGATTTCTGATGTCGCTATCAATCTTGAGCGAACTCATCCGCACAATCTCTCCCTCCCTTCCTTTGGCGTTCCGGCCCCGCAGTTCCACCAATGCGACACGGAGTGTCGATCCTCCAACGTCCACCGCCAGATACTGACCGACTTCGTACCCGCCGGGAAGCTGATGGTTATACGAGGGCAGCATGCAGGCCATACTCGTCTGCAGCTTGTCCTTGAATTGAGCCTTCAGGGCGTTAGAAAGTTCGAGGAGGCCATTGTCAAGTAGAGGGCCCAGGAGCAGGTCTTCGGCCTCCTTTAAGAACTCCTCGACGTCCCGTGATGATGATGATGATGATGTCGTTGTCGTCGCGGACTTGGGGCACTCGACGGCCGGCCTCGCCTGTTTCCCGGAACCGGAATAAGGAGTGATCCAGAAGGCCAGGAGGGCCTGTATTAGAGACTTGCCCCGGAGCAGCTGCTTGACGATAGCGGCCAAGAAAGCTTTTGGAAACGTGGTCATGGCAGGAGGGTACTGCTGCATGGTACAAGGAAAGGTTTCGAGCGAGTTAGCTACGAACGATGCTGGACCATCTAGGTGACGAGATATTGAACGGTAGATAAGCGGAACAAGTCACAAGCCATATCATCCGGAGACAAGCCAGGCGAGATAGATATGTGAGATGCGCGAGAAGGAAGAGGAGGAAAAGGGTCGCAAAGATGCCGTGCACAATGTTTAAACGGCAGCCTCCACGGCGGACTGGTAACAAATCGGAAAGGCAGGCCCAGGCATGGGTGGATGGGACTTCGATGGTGTGCACGTAGCAGGAATGGAACCTGCCGGTTGGTTGTTCGACTACCCGGGGTTGGTGTATGCTGGGGACGTCGTATCCAACGGGGTCGGCAGCGGGACGGGTAACAAACGGAAGGCAGAAACAGGCGATGGCGACAACGGCCAACGGCCAATGGGCTACAGAGTAGAGCAACTCTGGCACCTAAGATGAGGAGGAGAAGGAGGAGAAGAAGAAGAAGAAGGAGGAGGAGGAGGAGGAGGAGGAAGAGGTGCAGTGCCAGCTGGAAGCGATACCATGTGCCGCCTAGACAAGGTGAGAGCGGGAATGGCCGAAGGAGCTTCGCTCTTCAACGTCGCACAGGCGATGGGGTGACACGCCGTATTCCTCCTGTTACCAGGTTCAGCTAGCCTTGTTCAGTCAAGGCCCGATGCTCCAATCCACGTTACTTGGGGGTCGAATGTTCGTGTTGATATGGATGGACCAAACGGAGAAAGGGGGGTTCGATGATGGGCGGTGACGGTATGGAGATGGTTACTGAGGATGAGCCATATTGCGAGCCCCAGTAGATCGCGACGGGTAGCCGAGCACGTGTAACAAGCAACCAATGCAGTAGTGGATGGGCGAGAGGCTCCTCGCCTCGACGCAACTAATGGAATATGTATGTAGGTAGTGTGCCGAAACAACGGAACGCACTTGTTCGACGCCTTCAAGCAGCCAACCAAGCCACCATTCCCGCCCTCGGTACGGTACTCTTAATTGGGGGACTTTAACCCGCCCATTGGGTTTGGCCGCGAGTCGGGTTCTCTGGGCCACCCAGCACACGATAGGCAATGAGTAATTGTTGCAGTTCAACTTTTTCGAGGTGAGATGCGATAATTGATGAGGTAAGGAAATCGCCCCTCCAGTTGTAACGTTGCCTTTGGTAGATCAAAACATCCCCTAATGCTAAGAAGAGGAACCCCCCTAAGAGTGGGTGGGTGGGTGGCTGCCTGCCGTTGACCACATCACAGAGGCCACGCAGGAACACCCCGGTCCAGGTGCTGGAAGGGCTCAGTTCCCCCGCTCTTTGGGAGGACATGCAACAACCAACAGCGGAGTCACTTCAAGGAAGCAATCCTGCCGCAACGACACAACGTGAGACGTGCCCGGGTGCTAGGACCAGGGGTTTCCCCCCAAAGATGAAGCCTTCCATCTCGTTGATTCTTTCTATCTAGCCCAACCCGTCGGATGCCGCAATCAATCAATTAATCAATCGCGTTCCAGGACCTCTTAGCAGCGAGCGTCTTCCATCGCCGACGTCCGACTGACATGGCTAGGCCACCACCCTTGTGCAACCAGCACGAGCCGCTCGGCATGTACACTACTTCATGCCCGTTACGTTAGATATCTCCCATGTATCAGCTGTATGCGAAGCACAGAACTCCGCACGCCATGCGGTGGTAACAACAGCCGCCGGATCGCAAAACCAGGGTCCCGGCTTCACGTCACGGACGGGCTGGCACTTTGTGGCTCCCTCCCACTGCCGCCGCGCATGGCAAACGACTGCACTCGCCACCCATGCCATAGCGCCTCGAACTTTGCTGATATCGGTGCCTCTCCACACAGTACAGTAACCGTAACCTCTTCTTTGGAGGGCATCTTCCGCACGCGCGCAGGCATGGCTTATCGTCCCGGCCGCGTGGCTATTTCAACACCACCGCTGCCTTGGACTGACATGCCGACCCTTGCTCGGTGACTTTGGGCTATGGCGGGTCTAAATCGTGGATGACGATGACCATCGACCCGAACGGGGCCGCTTGTTGCTCTTTACCCAACTTTATCGTCCGCAGAGGAGTTGATAACCCCCTTATCAACCGACCACTCCGCAGGCCACACAAGTCGGAGCTTCGCCATCCAATCCTGGGAACCAGGTGACTCGGCCGACACCTGTGACTGGCAACGTTGATAATAACTAATGTCCCCTCCCCAGTAGCTTGTGGGACGCCCGCTCTCGTGGTGGGACTTCTTTTTCGCGCTTCTCTGACACCACCGATAACGGTGACGTTCCATCCCCCTCCACCTCCGTGGGGTGGTTTGATGAAATCTTCAGCAGACTTTGGGGCTGATTCCCGCACGTCTGTGATGTCAGGGCGTCCGCGACGAAGGGTGCGACGAAGGGAAACACCCCTCGAGGGAAGGGGGTGAACCCTAGAACCTTGTGGCCAGAACCTTGTGGCCGCCGTCCTTCGATGTTGTCGTCCCTCATAAGCAGGGCCCATTCGGCTTTGGCCCCTTCTCGTATCTTGCTCCTTCACGAAGTAGAATCCAAACTACCAACCCCAAAATCACCAACGTTCCTTGCAGCTCACACCTACTGACCCTTCTTGTATCTTTACAACCCTTACTAGTCCATATTCAGAGAAACATCCCACGATGAGGCTGATTATCCGCGATGATGCTGACGCCGCCAGCGCGTACGTAGCAAGCTACATCGTTGATCGCATCAAGCACTTCAACCCCACCCCAGCTCATCCGTTCGTGCTCGGTCTGCCGACCGGAAGCAGTCCCCTGGGTGTGTACAAGATCCTCGTTCAGAAATACAAGGCCGGAGAGGTAGGGTCCTGTGCCTGCAAGCCGGATACTTGCGGCCTGTAGCTTACAACTATAGATCTCATTTGAAAATGTCATCACCTTCAACATGGTACGTGAGCTCTCATAAAAACCAGTCTCGTATCGTATCCCATCGTGACCTTTACTGATGATGAACAGGACGAGTACGTCGGCATCCCTCGGGACCACCCAGAAAGCTACCACTCCTTCATGTGGAAGCACCTCTTCTCCCATGTAAACATCCACCCCAACAACGTCAACATCCTCAACGGCAACGCCCAAAACTTGGAGGCCGAGTGCGTCGCCTACGAGGCCAAGATCAAAGCCGTCGGCGGCATCGACCTCTTCCTCGCCGGCATAGGCGAGGACGGCCACATCGCCTTCAACGAGCCCGGTTCCAGTCTCGCCTCGCGGACGCGTGTAAAGACCCTCGCTTACGACACCATCCTCGCCAACTCGCGCTTCTTCGACAACGACGTCGAAAAGGTCCCCAAGCTCGCCCTGACAGTCGGCGTGCAGACCGTCCTCGAGGCGAGAGAGGTGGTTGCCATCATTTTGGGCGCTAAGAAGGCGCTCGCCCTGCAGAGGTGCATCGAACAAGGCGTGAACCACATGTGGACGCTCTCCAGCCTGCAACTGCACCCTCACCCGATGATTGTTGTAGACGAGGACGCGACCCTGGAGTTGCAGGTCAAGACAGTCAAGGTGAGACTTCTCTCCCCCTGCGGGTTCGACCCAGCAAAATTTACTAATCGATAAACGCAGTACTTCAAAAGCATCGAAAAGGTCGCCAGGGAACAAGGCTTCGAACAGATCCTCCCCTCCAGGATCCGTACCGGTCCCGGTCCCGTGCCGGTTACAGTCGTCGAAGAGGTCGAGACCCCTACTATCCTACACCCGCAGCCCACCACCTCGCGTTTGCTGCGCGCCTCGCCGGCGACGGAATACCCCATCCGCTCTACGTCACCCGACATTGAGCTCGTCTTTGAGAGCATGGCGTCCCGCACCAAGTCGCCGACCGAGCAGCAGCTTCGCGCCGTCACGCCCGACCTCGTCACCGACAGGATGGCCACGCGGATCCCCGAGCCCGCACTGGCGGGCCGTCTGACGCCAACACCCGAGCAGCAACAGCAGCTGTCCAGGTCGGTGACCCCCGACCTGATCCCCGACCGCATGGCTTCGAGGATACCGGAGCCGGCGCTTGCGCGGCGGTTGACGCCAAACCCGGAGCAGCAGATGATGCCAAGACTGAACATCGTCGGGGCTTGATCGAGAGCACATATATGGAATTTGGGTGTTCTTTCCTTATTTTCCCTCCTTTTTTGGTTTTGGGGGTTCCTCCCCCCCCCCCCCCCCCCCGGGTGAGTATATAGCGTCACTGAATTCTCTCGTTGCTTGCTGGAAACAAAGTGGTGTCATTTGAGAAATCCGTATTGCGGTGGGGTAGCTGGGAAAAGGTCGCGACCAGACTGTAGCATTGTAGAATGTGGCCGAAATAAAAAGGGGCGCGAGAGATTCGTGCTCGGCGAGAACTTTGTGGTATGGATTGAAGAGCTTACGCGTCCACTCAGGACGGGGCTCTCTATGACTGTTACAAAAAAGATACGAGTGAAAGTTAAAAATAAAACCTCTGAGACCATGTGCTCGTGAAAGAGATATAGAATCCGTATCGGGATTGTATGCGTTGTGATATCAAATGGCTGACCGTACGCAACTAAGCTTACGTCATGTTCAACGTGCCATGCGTATCTGGCACTCAACAGGCGCAGGAGCAAGATAAGTGTCCAGCTCCAAGGGGGGCGGGAGCCGAGCGGGCTTTGATCTGATATTCTTCAATTCGCTTTTGAGTAACAACATCGCCTAGATTCGGGTATAACCACTTCCCGTATGCCCTCCACTCCTCCCTGCTGCTCCGGCTGTCTGTCCGACGCCAAGCAGGTTGAACCATTATCGTATAATACAACACGCCAAGAAAGCAAACAGATATATGGCTTCGTAAATTCATTCAGATAATCCCACCGAGCCCCGATTGTGACACAGGTACATAAGATGAGCGTGTCGCGGCTAAGTCTAGATGTAATTTAAATGTCAAGCTGAGATGACGTTCAAGATTCGGCGGTGAAGTAGCGCTTCGCCTTGCTCCGCAGCTGCTGTGCCTTGATCTCCGGCGGCACGATAGTGTGATGGACGACATGAGGGCGGTAAATTGCTTCCACTGGCGGCATCCTGTCATGATCTCATTAAAATTAGAACGCAGAAAAGGGGCTAAGGGACCTCACCAGTCATCCACACTGAGAGGAAAGTATTCGTAAAGCAAGTCATCCTCCTCCCTGGGGCTCTGGCTTGGGTTCTGACCCGTGGGCGCCGTTGACTTGTTGAATTGCGGGCTCTGCACGTCCGAGTTGGACCTATTAGGACTCCTCTCGTCTTCCGAGAGAGACAGGTTTATAGGGCCCGATATTCCGGCCCGCGCCGCCGAGCCCGATGTCGATGTTTTGGCCAGCAGCCTAGATGGTTCTGACGACCAGGCTGGTATTGGAGGACGGCTGATCCCCGGTGACATGGCCATTTTCTTCGCCGGAGGCGGACCTCCGCTCGGTTCCCGGTACATTGGCGGCGGTGCCCAGTCCGCTTGTTGCTGAACGTTACCCAGGGCCTGATATTTCGGCATAGGCGTCGGGGCGCCGTTGTTGCCGCTGTCCTTGACGGGAGTTGCGCAAGCTTCGCTGTTGCTTCTCCCCCCTAGCTTCTTCTCTCCACCGGTCAAGGGTATGTCTTTCCGGCTATCGAAGTTTCGTGGGCTGCGGCCTCTAACGATAACGGGCCCAGAGTGGACCTCGGCAATCTTGGCGTAATCGCCGTTTTGTTGCTTTCCAAGGAGACTGATTTGCACCAGGTAGTGCTGCTGTAGGCCTTTCCTCCTTCCGTTGTTCGCTGTAGCGTGCTTGAACTGCAGCCTCTTCCATGACAGTGTGAGAGACACTCTGTTCGCATCGACTTCTTGCCCATTTGCCAGGTCCAAAACAATGTTGGGCGGTCCGCCAGTAGACTTAGGTTCCTCTGCGCCAATCGGATGCGCGCTCTTCCAAGGGATCGAGATAATCTCCGTCGCCTTGCCCTCGATGGACTCGATCGCCGTTATCGAAGCCGCCAGCTCGAATATGGGTATTTGCTGGCCTTGTTCGTCCACAATATGCGTGATGTGCCGAGGAAGGGTTACCTGTCCAGAACACTGCCACAGGTTTCGCCGGTAGCAGGTCAGCTCGAGAGGTCTACCACTGTTCTCGGCACCAAAGACGTCCTCGGCCACGAAGAACATGCCGTACAGTTCGGCCGACATGTTTGGCTCCACATGCTGGCCCGTCCCGTCCACAACCGTGGCTTTTACTAACGGCGCCGAAAATCCCAGGAGCTTGTTGTCCAGCTCCTGCGAGGGTGAATCCTGGCTGAGATCCTCAAGCGCGGGCTGGACCTCGTACTGCCGATTCGAGTATGCGAATGGATCTTCAAAGCCCGTTGTGGAGAAGTCTTGGAAGTCATAGGTCGGCGTGAACGGTATGGTAGGGAAGGCTGTATTTACAGTTTCCCTAAGACAGCGAGAAGGATTAAGGTTAGCAAAAGTGACTTTCATCCCATGGTTGCGACAAGCTGACTGGCAAAGAGAGGGGGAGGGAGAGAGAGAGAGCAGTTCCCAAGTGACGTTCCTGCAGCCCCATCAGTTGCCGTGCGATACTTACAGCAGAGAGTCATCGAACATGGAAGCGTCTATGCCGTCCGCCACAGCGCTGCTAAGAGCCATGCCATCGCCGGGCGTCACGCTGGACGACATTGAGTGGAACGCAGCCATGGCATGGTAGGGCTCCTGTCGCGAGCGCCGGCCGACGATGCGCAAGCTGCGCCCTTGTACTCTGTCGCAAGCTGAGGAGCGGCTGTCGGCGGCCTAAAAAACGGATCTGAACGGCTTCTGCGTGTATCTGCTGGGGGGATGGCCGCAACCCCTCAATGTTCGGTTGAAAGTAAAAAGGAAGTCGATTCGAGGAAGCGCAGCTGGCCGTAATGCATGCCTTGTCTGAGCGAGGATCGATGGAAATGCAAAAGCGGAGGGATCTCTTTGGAGAGGAGCGAGAGTGGAGAGCCAGTGTGGACGGCCGGTACACTGCATCCACCCCTATCAGGAAGCTGAATGACCCTTAGCTTACCATTGGACGATTGGGGTTATCGACAGCTATAAGTCACCGCACTGTGGAAACAGTTTGGGAGGCTGGTTGGGCGCGAGGTATCTCGGCGGGCTGGGGATAAGGAGTACTGTCGCTGGATGGCGCCGATATGCGGGGTTTCAGGGATGAGCCCACAGGGCTAATTGTGGATCAAGGACCCCAGAAACACAGTCTCCCTCGGTCATGTCACTGTACAGCTGCAACTCTCTTACTTGGAAATCCTTTCATGTGCCGAATGTCTGCGTGTTTAATCTAAGTCGACGTCGTACAACCATGTTCTTGCATGGATCAAGAACTTGGGCAATAACAAGCAAGGATCTAGACCGCGACCTCTTTGTCGTTTCCACCCTCTAATCCTATAACCCACAGCTCGCACTTGAAACGTCATTCACTCATCTATTCATGATATATGTAGTTCGGATGGCAGCTCTATGCGTGTATAGTCTATGGTAGGGCCTGACCTTGCTCTTGGCTCTTTTCCCTAAGCTGCCTACGATAGCTCGGGTCTCTTGACCCGTGCGGTTGGTCCTTTTATGGAGTGATCGGCGATTGGTTCTCCTTCCGGCTCGACACCAGCGCTCCAGCTTTCCAAACCTCATCCACAACCAACTGAGTAGCGCCGTCTCTCACTTCTTCAGATAAGACGACCAAATCGGCATCAGCCCCGTCTTCCAGGGAGCCCTTGACGCCTTGGAGGCCGAGCATCGCTGCAGGCGTCGCAGTCACGGCTTTCAAGGCCTTGGGGATGCCTGTGCCCGACCAGCGAAGAAAGTTGTTCACACATTCCATCAGGGTGAGAGCGCTATCGCCCGTTAGTCCAGGCTCGTCGTCTTGGAGTCGGCGTCAACTCACCTTCCAGCGATGGTGTTGGTTCCCTCCAGCAACAGCGTAGAGCCGACCTTGATGATGTTGTTCACATTTTGCCCATTAGTCCACTGGTATGAGCCGTCTGCGAGGCCCATCATGTGCATCGCGTCCGTCACCAAGATGAAGCCATCAGGGTGCGCGTTGAAGGCGATCTTGATTGTTGTCGGGTGGAGATGGATGCCGTCGGAAATGATACCAAAGTACGGCCTATTCAGGCTCTCGGCAGTACCCAAAACACCAAAGACGCCGGGGTTGCGGTGGTGAAGAGGCCGCATGGCGTTGAAGAGGTGAGTAATCATTGTGGCCCCCGCAGCCACTGCGGCTGACGCTTCCTCATATGTTGCCTCGGAATGGCCGATGGAGTAGATGATGCCTCTTTTCCGTAGCTCGGGAATGATGTCGGTCATGTTGCCCCTTTCTGGTGCCGCCGTAATCATCTTGATGGGGAGTGTGGATCCATTGGCTGTAGTTTCAATGTTCTCGGCGCCGTAGCAGTCTTTCAGGTCATCGAATGTTTCTGCTTCTTGCAAGACGTCGACGTTGTGGACGCCGTTTTTGGAAGGACTGAGGAATGGCCCCTCGACGTGTGCCCCCAAGGATTCGGCACCGTCGCGGGCGGCTTGTGAGCCCCCCGATGGCCCAAGATACGGAAGTGCCTGTGAACTGTTAGTGTTCCTCCAGATAACGATAGTGCCTGGCAGGCTAACCTTCTGGTAAAGCTCGGGTCTTTGGCTGGTCAGCGTGGGGACGTAGGACGTGACACCCGTGGCCACGAGCTTTTTATTGAGCTCGCGGACCTTTTTACCATATTGCGCCATGTCCTCGAGCAGGGTGGAAAAATTGAAGCCAAAAGCACCATTGAGTTGGCAGTCGATCAAGCCAGGGGACACGATGCGACCGCCCAGATTGATGGTTTCATCTGGGACGCTGAGGTCGTCGAAAAACGCTGCTTGGCTGTGGATGATCTTGCCTGTGACAGAGCTGACCCAGATGTCTTCCTGCACCAAGGCGTCGCCTTTGACAAGGCGGCAGTTTGTGAACTTTGTGATGCCATTTTTTGGCGTCTTGGGAGTGGCAATGGGCATCTTGTTATACCGGGTGATGAGTGCTGGCTGGCGGCTTCTGGGCGGATACGGGGTCGATGGTTGGGTTGGTCTTCAATAACGACGCCATGCACAAAGACGAAGCAGAATGACAGGAGGGACTGAGTTGGGTATTATTCACCACGCGTTGCGGCTGCGACAACCGTGACCGGGGCGTCAAAAGCTAATGGTGCCGGCATGGCCCGGCTTGCATGGAAGTCTCATGGCCTCCCATACCACCGGCACATCGTCATTGCCCCTCACAGTCGCTGCGGGACGTTCACCACACATGGTGGTATGAGATACCTAGGACGAAGACTGGTGGGTGTGTGTCCGGTAATGGCATCAAACGTGTCTTTGGGAGAGTGGGGGGGAGAAGCCAGGGCCGATGGCACCGGTGCCGGTTGCACTGCCATGTTGCCTCATTACATGCTGTGTTCCCCTTCGAGTCAAAGAACTACTTGACCCTCGGCCGGTCCACAAGGGAGAAGGCGTTGGTTTCTGGATCTTTGTTTCACTCCCACGTACCCAAGCACCCGGCGCAACCATCAGCCGTTGCTTCCAGATTCCAGATTCGGCGACTGGAGACTGAGAGAAAGAGAGCCCCACATTGCATCAAGGCCCTGGACCATCGACGCTTGAAGCTCCCTAAGGACGAGCGTCCAATGTGGGCGTGAGAAAGAGGGACGCCCGTTTGCCATTCGGCGGTGCAGAAAGGACAGAAAGAAGGTTTGACGTGGTGAGGCTCCATGTAACGTTCCGTTGTCGAGACCGATGATCAGATACGCTAACATCAGAAATGGAGCCGCACTCCCCAGTACGTACCCATTTGGCATTCGCCGAGCACACGTCCCAGTCCAGCACAGACACCTGCCCCACACACCACGGGTGCCACCTACCCAAGGTAGGTACAGTACGGAGTACGTGAGCACCTACCTAGGTCTAGAGATAACGGCGCGGACGCCCAAGAGGTCCTCAGCCAATCGAACGCCCCCGGCTCCCGCTGTCAGCACAGCCAATGATGGCCGATCGTGGCTGGTGCAGCAGCCCACCGCACTCGCCGCACATGGCGACCTCCACGTCCTCCTCACAGACGTTCCTTCATGTCCCGTCCGACGGCCCTGGGTCAAATCCGTCCATCAACCGGAATTCAACGTCCACATCCACGTCCACATCCGAGAAGGGTCATCGTTACCTCCCCCCTCCGAAGACACGCCACCTCGAGAGGTACTATGCGCGTCAAAACCTGACGACCCGTAGACCACTAGCCATGGCCCAGCTCAACATGGAGCTCGACCCACTATGGCAGGATCTCGATTGGTACGTTGGTTCTCACGCTCGACCCGCTCTCCTCCATTATCCCGACCTGCATCGCCCGTCTCCCCTTGTACTGCGGTAGCAGCTCTCATTATGGCATCGCATCCGGGGGGGATGGTGCAAGTCATTCGACCACACTCCGATTCGCCAGCTGACATGCCATGCTGTTGCGCCGTACAGGGCCATTGGCCAGATGCTCATCATGGGCTGGGACGGCACCGAAGTGACGCCCCAGATCCGCTCCCTCATCGAGGACCATCATCTCGGAACTATCATCTTGACTGCCAAGAACCTTAAATGTTAGTAAGCCTCGTTGTCTCTGGCCAGGTTGCTGGGACGGCAGGTTGTAGATCCGTGCTGATCCCACGTAGCTGCTCAAGAAACGGCCAAGTTGGTCAAAGAGCTTCAGACTATCGCCCACAAGGCCGGGCATCCCAGGCCGCTGCTTATCGCTCTGGATCAAGAGAACGGGGGTGTCAACAGTCTATTCGACGAAGACTATGTATGCCAGTTCCCTAGTGCCATGGGTGTGGCCGCCACGGGGCGCGTCGAGCTGGCCTACGAAGTATCAAAGGCTACTGCGACCGAGGTTGGGGCGTGCGGCATCAACTTTATGCTCGGCCCCGTCCTCGACGTCCTATCCAACGCCAGGTACCAGCCCGTCGGAGTTCGCGCGACCGGAGACGACCCGCAGGAAGTCTCTCAGTACGGCATCGCCGCCATCAATGGTATTCGCGATGCCGGTCTGGCCAGCTGCGGGAAGCACTTCCCGTCGTATGGGAATCTTGACTTCCTAGGGTCCAGTCTAGACGTCCCAATCATTACCCAGACGCTGGAAGAGCTGAGCCTGAGTGCGTTGGTGCCCTTCCGCAATGCCATTGCCACGGGCAAGCTTGACGCCATGTTCGTGGGAGGATGTGGTATTTCCAACCCTTCCATGAATGTTTCTCATGCCTGTCTGTCCAGCCAAGTCGTGGACGACCTCCTCCGTGAAGAGCTAGGGTTTGATGGCGTTGCTATCTCAGAATGTCTTGAAATGGAGTCGCTTACCCATGACCTTGGGGTCCAGAACGGCGTAGTCATGGCCGTGGAGGCTGGATGCGACCTGGTCCTGTTATGCCGGGCTTACGAAGTACAGCTGGACGCCATCAAAGGCCTCAAGCTAGGGGTTGAAAATGGTATCTTCACCAAAGAACGGATCTATACCTCATTGAAGCGCGTACTGCGGTTGAAGGACACCTGCACGTCTTGGCAGACAGCCCTCCACCCACCCGGGATCTCTCTCCTCTCCAAACTACACCCATCGCACATGACACTGTCCAGAAAGGCATATGACGATTCGATCACGGTAATCAGGGACAAGGAGAAGCTCTTGCCATTGTCGGAATCGATGCATCAGGACGAAGAACTATTGCTTCTTACACCGCTAGTAAAACCGTTGCCAGCCTCAAGCTTGACAAAGAGTATCCTTCAGGCCAAGGATGGACAAGGACTAACTCCGACGACTCACAATAAATGGCTTCACCGAGAGAAGGGGGCCATAATGAGTGGAGAGGGAGTGTTCAGGGAGTTTGGACGCTCCCTAGCACGATCTCGTCACGGGAAGCTCCTTCATACGAGTTACACAGCCAACGGAGTCAGGCCAGGTATGCTGTCTTCTCTTCCAAACAAGGACCGCTCAGCTGATTGAGATACTTTAGTCCACGAGAACCTCATCCACAGAGCGTCCTGTATCATCATCGTCACTGCGGATGCCAACAGGAACCTGTACCAAGCTGGCTTCACCAAACACGTAGAGATGATGTGTTCAATGCTGCGAACGCGCGGCCAAAAGAAGTCGGTGATTGTTGTAGCCGTGAGCTCGCCATACGACTTCGCCATGGACAAGTCGATCGGCACCTACATCTGCACATTTGACTTCACCGAGACTGCAATGCATGCCCTGGTCCGGGCTCTATGTGGGTACATCGTGCCAAAAGGAACCTTGCCAGGGACGCTGCGGAAGAGTAAGAAGGTGCTCAAGTCACGCCAGCACTGGATCGTGGAAGAGTATGATCGCCACCGCGATAGCCGTGGGCTCGAAGAACTCACCAAAGCTGTTGCCCGGGCCAACATAGCTGACCTCGGTCACTTGGAGTCGATGCCCGCCGCGAGCTTCGAACTATTCAATCAAAACATCGGAGAAGCACACTTTGTTGTCAGAAACAGCAGTACCCATGCCTTGTACGGGTTTGCTGCCACCTACTTCATAGACGGAATCGGCATTCTGGGAGCCATCTTTGTGGATCCTTCCAAACGCAACGTGTCGGTCGGACGATCTCTCCACCGACGGGCGTTGCGCCATCTCGTCAACCAGCAAGGCGCCAAGAAGATACAGCTTGGAACCTCGTTTCCAGGCGTGCTGTTGGGCATTCCCATCGATGAGGGCGGGGTCAAGAGCTGGTTTAGCAACAACGGCTGGGACGTCCAGTTCCCCAAACGGCTAACCAACCTGATAATCAACGACCTGAGCAGCTGGACCATACCCGAGGGCTTGCTGCAGAGCATTCAGCGAGCGAACCTAAGCTTCGATCTGATACATGGTCTGGACAACGCCGAAAGCGTCCTCAGCCACGTTGGCAGCTGCGCGAACCCAGAAGTCTTGGAGTTGTACAGGTACGCTCTGCAGGAAATAAAGGCTTGCGGTATAGTGCGAGCAAAAGGACCGGGCGACACGCTGCTCGGAACCATCATCATCTGCCGACCAGGCAGCCCGCTATCGACCTTTGTGCCTCCGCTGCTCTCGAATATGGACGAGGGGATCGGGGGCATTCTCGCGCCGGTTGTATACCCAGGGTCACAGGACACCTTGATCCTCCAGGGGCTGACTCTGATGGGCGTCCGGCAGAACAAGGCACACAAGTCAGCAAAGACAGTGCTTAGCTGGGTAAGATCCCCTGCGCGGGCGGGATGAGTATCAAAGCTAACGAATCGACGGGTAGGTGCAAGACGACGCTTACGAACATATCATGGCGATGGGATTTGAAATTTTGCAGGCATACGAGGAGCTTACGACTGCGCCGGACAACGTGAGTTTTGCAGTCGGGTGGGGCGTTGAATTGGAAAGCTAATCGAGACCCTCTCTTAGTGGACTGATTTGAACTAGCAACCTCTGTGATGTGCCTAGGGGCGGCTCAGAGTATCGTATACCCTTCGGTTTTTCGCTTCATCTTCATTGTCTTGCATCCAGAAGGATACCGCCAGTCTAAAGATGGATTTGCCTGTCTATTTACGTACGCATATATACCAATCGTGTCTTGATCACACATTGTTCAGTTTGCAGTCCTTAACGAAGCTCGGCGAGACTTTAGCAGCTGCCAAGACGGAAGCGAGTAAGAACTTGATGTTTGATGCCTGATATGTGTGAGATCCTTCCGAAGTTACATCGCAGAGGCACACTTTGAGACCCTAGCTGTAAGGGCCTTGGTGATCTACCTCAATATCGACCAGATGTGACGATAAGGCGGAACCGACTGGCACGACGCCTGGTCCTCACCATTGCACCTGGACGCTCCGCTCTGAACAGCGGCCACTGGTCCGGATTTCCGGCTCTCCGTTGCTCCAAGGAAGGTTATCAAGGGGCACGCAAGGGTCTGCAGCTTGATGAGGCCCGGACGTGAACTGCAACTCTGCTAGATGAAGAGCCACTGGAAGGGTTTGATCTAGCAAATAGCTATTCGGATGGGCGGAAGCCATGTCAGCCCGTCCCGTCCCTTTTGCTCTCACCACCCTCTGTAGGTACCCCGCATTGGCGGGAAATCTCAAAACCGAGATTTGGAGAAGACGAGGTGTAAGGGTACGTACAGTAGATACCAGGGCGGGCAGCCTACCCCAATTCCGGCACATTAGCAATCGTGGACAGGTACAAAAAACCTGATGATCTCGTGGTCATACGCAAGATGTGAAGCCGGCATTAGCGTAACAATGGGAGAAGCACCGCCGTAGCGGCGGTATTGGGTTTGTGTGTGTGGTCACCTACCTACCGCCTGGGATGTCTGGGGCCCAGTGGGAAGTACAGAGAGAAGGCGGCCGAAGGCGCAGACCAAAGAGTGGAGGTGAATCGTCCGTGGTTCGCGGGGAAACTCTGGCCGACTGGGGTGTGGTGGAAATGACCTTGCAAGAGCTACGAGAGAGCCGTGGGGATCATCACCCGGCAAGCTCTTCGTAGTAAGAGATCTTGGGGACGAGGAGCTTGTCTGCTGTGTCCCGAACCATGAGCGGTGATTTCGTGGTAAGAACATGCGATACCACGAGAGGGGGGCCTGCATCATGAGAGAGCCGGCCGCTTCAAGACCTAGGAGCCGTGATTGGTAGATGCTTTTACCTCAACGTTCAATGGCTCCGCTGTCTGCAGCGAGTTCCATCCGGATCGGGGAGTAGTCGCCGCTTATCCGACAAGTCCCGGTTGGCTGGCCTTTCCGCTGGAACGGGCTAATGGCCTGTGGCGAGGGATGGCTATAGAAGGACATCATGCCATTTGGGGGGAGGGAAGGACCATAAGCTTTGCGAGTATTGGCGTCGTTACCAATAAAGGGAAACCCAGTTCTAAGTCATCTAACCCTATATATGCGAATAGCCTCACAGATTCGTGAACATGGCAAATTCGAGCGCATGCGCAACCGCCAGCACCCGTCTCTTAAATCTCCTTGACGCGGAAGTCGCCCATTAGGAACGCAGTTTCCTTGAGCTTACCGTCTCCGCCGACTTCCAAAACGCCAACCTCCTGGCCCTCGCTGTCAACGACCGTTGCCCTGGCGCCCTCCTTGACCTGGTACAGCCTGACTTCGACATCTAAATTATAGTCGTACACCGCGCCGACGACTCCTTCGTTGCCCAGGACGAGGACCGTGTTCTCGCGCACGTAGAGCGGCAGCGAGCCAAAATTGTGCGTCTCCCTGAACCAGCCGGGTCCTTCGCGGGCGTCGTCCGAGAAAAAGGAGGTCCAGCGCCCTTTGGGCAGGTAGAACTCGACCTCGCCCGACTCCTCAAAGATGGGCGCGACCAGGATGCTGGACCCCAGCATGAACTGGCGATCGAGGTACCAGGACGTCGGGTCCTCGGGGAACTCGATGCACATGGCGCGCAGAGAGAGGGGAATCCCTTGCTCCACGGCGGCCTGCGCCTCGGAGAAGATGTACGGCATCAGACGCGACTTGAGCGCCGTCCACTTGGCTAGTGTGCGCGAGCAGCCCTCGTCGCTATCGTCGTCATCGTCAATGATCCACGGCACACGGTACGAGCTGCTGCCGTGGAGTCTGCTGTGGCTGCAGAGCAGGCCCATGGCCACCCAACGCTTATAAATCCAGGGCGGCGGGTAGCCCTCGAAGCCGCCAATGTCGCAGCTCCAGAAGGAGAAGCCGCTGAGGCCCAGGCTGAGGCCACCACGGATCGACTCAGCCATGGCCTCGGGCGTAGACTCGCAGTCGCCGCCCCACTGCAGAGGGAACCGCTGGGTGCCGGCGCAGGCGGCTCTGGCGAACAGGACGGCCTCATTTTGGCCGTAGCGCTTCTGGAGCGCCTCGTAGACGACCTTGTTGTAAAGGAAGGCATAGTAGTTATGCATCCTGACTGGGTCGACCGTCTTGTCGTGCCACTCGACATCGAGGGATGGGATCCGCTCACCAAAATCCGTCTTGATAGAGTCAACGCCTTGGTCAAAGAGCATGTTGAGTTTGTCCTCGTACCACCGGCACGCGTCGGTGTTGGTGAAGTCGACAAGGCCCATGCCGGCTTGCCAGAGGTCCCACTGCCACACGTCGCCGTTCTTGCGCTTCACGAGGTAGCCCTTCTCAGAGGCCTCCCGGAACGCCTCGCCGTGCTGCGCGATGTACGGGTTGATCCACACGCAGACCTTTTTGCAGAGGCCCGATTCCTTGAGCCGGGCGATCTGCGCCTTGGGGTCAGGGAATCGCTCCGAGTCGAAGGCGAAGTCGGTCCAGGTGAAGGCCTTCATCCAGAAACAGTCGTAGTGGAAGACGTCGACTGGCGAGCCGCGAGCCTTCATACCCTCGAGAAAGGTGTTGACTGTCTGCTCATCGTAGTTTGTCGTGAAGCTTGTCGTCAGCCAGAGGCCAAAACTCCAGCTGGGTACCCTGCTCGCCCCGCCCGTGAGCGTAGTATAGCGCTTCAGGACATCCTTGGGTGTGGGCCCGTAGACGATGTACCATTTGAGTCTCTGGCCCTCGACCGCGGTCTGCAGGCGGTTGCAACGCTCGCTTCCGATCTCAAGCTCCACCTTGCCGGGCGTATCGATGAAGACACCGTACCCCCTGGAGCTAAGCCAGAAGGAGACGTTCTTGTAGGCCTGCTCACTGGACGTACCGCCGTCGGCGTTCCACAGGGAAATGGATTGGCCGACCTTGTTGTAAGCGCCGAACCTCTCACCGAGGCCGTGTATGGTTTCTCCGACACCGAGCATGGTCTGGGTGAACATGTAGTGCTTGAAGTCGCGCATGTCACCGGTCTCCATTGGCGTGTTTGGGGCAGGGTTGTATGCGAAGCCGACGCTTCGGTTCCCAAGGGATGTCAGCTGCTTGGAGCCGTCGGTACTGTGGAACTGGACATTGAAATCCGGATGAATGGTGGCGGACAGCGAGCCCGATGATAAAGTTGTGCCCTTGTCGCCCTTCTGAATCTTCGCGCTGACGTCTGGTCTGCCATCGGGGAACAGCTCGAAATGAGGACCCTTGCTGAGCGCACCGGCCCAGTGAGTCACTTCGACTGAGATGGCGCCGTCAAACTCGGCCTTGATATCCTATTCTGTTTGTCAGAAATGAGCTCCGGGAGGGCTTTGAGGGGATGGCTCTCTCGCCGGCCGAGTCTCCGACTTACAAGAGTCACGGTGCTCGCGTTCAAGGTGTGGCCGCGGGTTTTTATTTTCCTCGTCGGGCACAGCAGGCTGAGACCGGTTCCGCCCTGGATCTCGGTGGTGTAATAGATCTCTTCTGCGTATTCCGTTGCGGTGCCCTCAGCAGGCAGCCACATGCCATCGCGGAGGCGAACCATGATGGACGTCGATCACAGGCGTATCTTACGCACAGACAAACGGCGGACAGATATGTTGTGGTTCAAGACACGATCCAAGCCAGAAAACCGCTCAGAACCTGAGTGAATCATGTCTCTTGTACGACAATTGCTTCTCAGTGAAGGCACAAGGGCTGCGAAGGCCCGCTGCCGGGGTCGTAGTCGGCGAATCCCATCGTCGCAATCCCGCCAGTGTCCGCAAGGGAGTGAGCCTCGGCCATGAAGCCGCTGATTCAGGTTTAGCCATCGGTGTCATCTGATTGGTTTCTGGGTGCGGCCCGTCCGAACAGGATCGGGCGGGCTGGAGCGGGATGACGACTAAGGGGGAGAGAAGGGAAGACACAGACTGGTTAGGTAGATAGCAGTGAGCGAAGCGTGAACTTAGCGGCAGAAAAAGAGGAGGGGGAGACTGGGGAGGGGAAGAGAGCAAACCACGATATCAGACAGCCACATCAGAATACGGCAGGCTGCTCGTCGTTCTTGCAGAGATCTGGGGCCCATCAACTTACCTCAATGTTGTGCCATTGGATGATCGTTGGTGCGGGGGTGAACGGTAAGAATTGGTCGCATTTAAGCGGTTCTCGGGGTCCGGATCAGCTGGGGCCGCAACCGGTGCCATTGGTGGAAATGACAAGCACCGGCTATTCGCTTGATCTGGGGATGAGGAAGTGAGGAGGGGTGGGGGGTGCTTTCCCCAACTTTTGCCATCTCCAACTGACTTCCCCTCATGCAAAATTCCCCATCACCACCAGCTTCAACAGCCGATATGCACGTCGAAATGGCCTGCTGAAATCCGTCACCTAATTAGATGCTCAACAGCTCTGGGTTTGTCGTTAGCCCTCTCATTTTGGCCACCGGCACCGTCACACTCCAGGTCTCCGGGAGACCAAATGCAGTAACGGCCAGGGTTCTTCATGTCTGCCTGTCCAATGAAATCCGGACAAGACCGCTGCAAGAGCAATCTAGCAGCCACATCACTCCATGTTTTTTTGTCTTCAAGAGGGGAGAACTGGGGTAAGCGAGGAGCAGCCAAAATCGATGTAGAGAACGTTATTCTCTCACCTCGCCTGTGTTCCTAATGCAATTACGTCTATTCACTCTGGAATTTGGAGCCATGGCATCATGTCGCTGCAGAATCTGGTCGAAGCAGCTGCACCAGCGATAGCCGTATTAATACCTTCTGACAGCCCGCCTTGTGTACCAGAGGCATACACTTCTTGAGCGTCGAAGCTGTATTCAAATTGCGTCAATTGGCGATCCATTGACCCCGTTTACCGGATCGTGGAATCATGAAGCTCTCTCTGGCTTTCGCTTCGTCGCTGCTAGTCACGGCCGTCGCCGCCCAGAACGCTACCTACACGAACGGCACCGCCACACCCGTTTACAAGAACCCGAATGCCACCATTGACGACAGAGTGTCTGACCTTCTCAAGCGCATGACCATTGAGGAGAAGACTGCTCAATTGATCCAGGGCGATATCACCAACTATCTCAACCTGACCGATGGCACATTCAACCAAAGTGGTCTGACATGGCTTGCGGAGAAGAGGTCCAACTCCATCTGGACCGGTCTCTACACCAACCTTACTACCCTCGCCTATGGAGCCAGGGTGGCTCAGGACTACTTGGTGCACAACACGACGCTGGGTGAGTTAGGACGTGATGGACTGGATCGAGTGAAATGCTGAGACCTCCCAGGTATCCCGGCTTTCATCCAGAGCGAAGGAATCCATGGTTTCCTCGCCCTCAATGCCACCATATTCAACTCGCCCATCGCCCATGGCTGCTCGTGGAACCCTCAATTGGTCGAGAAGATGGCCAGAGTCATTGCCATCGAGTCCAAAGCTCTCGGAGTCAACCAGCTCTTTGCCCCCAATGTCGATTTGGCTCGTGAGCTGAGATTCGGCCGTGTTGAAGAGTGTTATGGCGAGGACCCCTTCTTGTATGTGCCATTGACCGCAGAGACTGTCTTCTACTGACACAACGTAGGGTCGGCGAGTACGGCTACTCCTACACCAAGGGCTTGCAAGGGGAGGGTGTCTGCGCCATGATCAAGCACTTTGCTGCCTTTGCTACCCCTGAGCAGGGCGTCAACACTGCCCCCGTTCACGGCGGCCCCCGAGAGCTGCATACCACCTACCTCCCTCCGTTCAAGCGCGCCATCATTGATGCCGATGCTTGGAGCGTCATGTCTTCTTATAATTCCTACGACGGCGTCCCGACCGTGACCGACCACCACCTGTTGACCGAGATTCTCCGCGAGGAATGGGGTTATGAACACTACGTCATTGTACGTTGATCTAGTATTGGCCTCGAGCCTGGCTAACAAGGCCCAGTCTGACGCTGGCGGCACCGCTCGTGTGAGCTCCGCTTTCCTCATCTGCGGAGAGACGGACGATTCTTGCATCACCCTGAGCGTAAGCATTTCACCTCCCCTTCAGCCCGTGACAGCTTGCTCACATGATACTAGACCCTACCAGCCGGTAATGACGCCGAGATGGGTGGTGGCCGCTACAGCTTTCAGTACGTCCCCGAGCTCGTCGCCAACGGGACTCTGCCCGAGAACATTGTCGACACCGCCGTTTCCCGTGTCCTTCGTGCCAAATTCAAGTCCGGCCTTTTCGAGCACCCCTACACCGGCGTCCCCAATGACAAGTTCTTTGACTACGTCAACACCGAGGAGCACCGCAAGGTTGCTCGTGATCTGGACGCTGAGAGCATCGTTCTGCTCGAGAACCACAACGAGACCTTGCCACTGAAGAAGGATGCCCATGTCGCCGTCATCGGTCCCATGGCCCACGGTTATGTCAACGCAGGTGACCCAAGCATACAGACTACAACCGAACGCTAACAAGACTTCAGTACGGCGACTATGTCATCCACACTGCCATGGAGCGTGGTGTCACCCCCCTCGACGGTATCAGGGCCGCCAGCGAGGGCACCGTCACCTACGCCAAGGGTGGCGAGCGCTGGTCCAATGACCAGTCCGGCTTCCCCGAAGCCATCGCTGCTGCTGAGGCCGCCGACGTCGCCGTCGTGGTTGTGGGAACCTGGTCCCGCGACCAGAACGAGCTTTGGGCCGGTCTGAACGCCACCACTGGTGAGCACATTGACGTCCACGACTTTAAGCTCGTCGGCGCCATGAGCCACCTGGTCAAGGCCATCATTGACACTGGCAAGCCCACCGTCGTCGTCTTCAGCTCTGGAAAGCCCGTCACTGAGCCTTGGATCTCGGACGAGGCCGGTGCGCTGGTCCAGATGTTCTATCAGGGCGAAGAGGGCGGTCATGCACTGGCCGACATCCTGTACGGCAACGTGAACCCCTCTGGAAAGCTCTCCGTCGCCTTCCCCCACGACGTCGGCACCACCCCAGTCTACTATAACTACCTCAACTCGGCCCGCGCATCCCCCAACCCGGGTAGAGAGTACCTTAACGGTACTCTGGTCTTTGGCAGCGACTACGTTCTATCGAATCCTCTGCCTCTGTATGAGGTGAGCCTAGCCTCAGGCGCTTTGGGCAAGGAGAACGCTGTTCTAACATATTTATAGTTCGGTTACGGCCTCTCCTACAGCAACTTTAAGTACGCCGATATCAGCGTCTCCTCTTCGACCGTTTCCCCGACTGACACTGTCACGCTCAACGTCAAAGTAACCAACAACTCAACCCGTGACGGCGCCGAGGTCGTTCAGGTCTACATCAAGGACATGCTCTCGTCCGTCGCCGTGCCCAACAAGCAGCTCCGCGGCTTCTCAAAGGTCTTCATCAAGGCTGGCGAGACTGCCAACGTTTCCATCGATCTGCCCGTCTCCGGCTGGGGCCTGTGGGACAGGAAGCTGCAGTACGTCGTCGAGCCGGGTGACTTCACCGTCCTCGTTGGCTCTTCCAGCGACAATATCCGTGGCAACGCCACAGTGACTGTCGTATAGGATGTGTTGCTACTGCTTCCTTGGCACGGTACCGTCTTTCAGGGGCGACCAGTCAGTAAAGGATCTAGGCAGAACCTTTAGGTCAGCTTTGGCCGCCTTCTCTGTAGATATTGTATTGCAAAGTTTGAATAATAAGAATTGCAGAGTTTGAATGATAAGAAAAGACGAGGGGCGAATGACAATCATATTTCAAAAGTCTGATGAACACAAAGAAACCTTGATCGTTTACACCTTAACCCAGCTTGGGCATCATCCAGAAGGCCATAAACTTTGCTAGCACCCCTTATCGACATTGACATCATTGTCCTTCTTTCTCGGTATGTTGTTTCGACCTACCTCTTTAACACGCGTACTTCACATTTCAAGAAGGTTTGGATAGACTCTCCGGATCTGCCTTGGCAAGAACCACTGGCTCTGTGCGTGTTCCTCCTCCCCTCCTGTATTAGTATTTACTCTACTCGAGCCATGAAATGGGACCTGTATCGTTCACAGGGTCGTTTACCACAATTTCGCTAGCCTGGAAATCTTATTTCAACTCCGAATACCCCTTTCCATCTCGAGTAGAACATAACGAGAGAGAGAGAGAGAGAGAGAGAGAGAAAAGCGGGAGCAGTCTGGAGTTGCTCCAATAACGCAATGACAACGAAATGCAGTCCTCCTCTCTGTCTTTCTCCCCATGGCCAGCGTCCAAGCGGCCTTACAACCTCCCGGTTCGAGTTTCTGTTTCGCTTGCCCTTGTCCCAATTCCCTCGGCCCCGATCGGGCCACCACTCTGCCTGTCTCTCCCTCGAACGTCGGATGAGAATCATCCACAAAGGGGGGGCGGGCCTTAGGGACTCTCTCGATATACCGTAGCATTGCGGTCATCATACGAGCGCCAAGACTCTGTATTTGTAAAGAAGAAAACTTGAAGGAAAAAAGGGTCCCCCCCCCGCCTCCACCTTCCGCATCGGGTTCTGATACATACACAAGCCAGCCACCGAGGTCAACATGCCCCTCTCATTCTCTTCGCAGGCCTTCCGGCCGGGGTTAATAGCTGCAAATGTCAAACCCGAAACCCTTGAAAAAACGCCGAACAACAGATGCCGCAGGGCACGGCCGCGTCATCATTGGGCTTTCATCCACCCTTTCCCACAGTTTGAATGTTTCGTTCGCCTTACCCTTGTTTTTGCCTGGCCCAACCCTCCCCTCCCTTCTCGTTGTAGGGGAGGAAATCCTGACACCCTCCCCAGGCCCCAGTAAGTGCAGGACATGAAGTGACCTGGATCGATCGTGATAAATCTTGGCAGAGAGGCCGTCTCTGCCGAACACAGTTCGGTACTTCTTGCCCCGTCCTCGTTTTTTCCAAAACGACCATCCAATCGAGTCCTGAACCAATGGCAAGCACTTTGGGAACGCTTCCCAAGAAAGCCAATCCTCAACTCGGCTGTATGGGCTCGCACCTTAATGATCCTACCATCGGTTACCCCTGAGTCATACGCCAGTGAGGCAATTTGTATAAATCACAGAAGAAAATACTACTATATAACAAGGGGGAAGGGCCTCTTCGCCAGGTCAGCGGCACTGAACGTAATGGAGGGAGGGAGTGCAAACGGCTGCTCCCGGCGTGAGATTGGCGCGGGCATACTGCAGGGGAAGAAAAAAAAAAGGGGGGGGGGGAAGGAGGAAAAAAGGCAGAAAGAGATAGGAAGCACTCAGGCATGCCAGGGAAGGTGAAATCAAGGTTCTAGAAACACAGCCGCTTGCGTTGCCATCGCGTCCTTTCAAGCAGCCACCCTGCAAGGTACAACAGGTCTACAACCTCTTCCCACTTCCCTCCCCCTTTCGTCTGGAGTTTTGACCCTCTCCCCCACCCCCCCCTTTCGGCTGCTTCAGATTGCCTGAAATCTTATTTTTAGTCGCAAAAAGTGACACCACGTCCTTCGCCATGCCATGTCAGGCTGTCTGTACCGTCACACGAGTTGCGCAGGGGAGGAGGCTCTGCGAGCATGCATCGTACAGCCAACACCGTTGCTTCGCCCCCCTCCCCTACCCCCTACCACACCCTTTCAGCACCTTTAAACCCCCCGTAGCAGCAGTAAATTGTCCGGCCCGCGGGACAAACCTTACGTATGACATGGTTAAAACAACAACCTTGGCACCCTTCCGCCGTCAACCGTCAAGGATACGGGGAGCAGTGACGTGGGCCAGTGCCTGGAGGCAGAATATAAAAATAAAATAACGACGCCGCGAAATATGATTTCCGGTTCCGAAATGCAAGGTGTGGGGAGAACATCAAAACGAAGAAGAAATGAAGAGAGGCTTGGTTTCCCGACCGTCAGCAGGGATCTCTGGGCTCGAATGCTTCTTTGTCTTTCCCATAAACCTTGCCCGAGTTCACGGGACCGCCGCCTTGCCTTGTTCGAATCCCCCCCTACTAAGCCTCCCTGTCGACTTGGCTTCGTCCTTCTTGGTGTTTCCAATATCCCCCTACGTTCACGTTGTCAGCTTTGCGCGAGATAGCTTGGCATCAGGTCCTCTCGCCTGTCTTTATTCATCGATCCCTAGTGTAAAAAAAGTTAAAATTTAATCGAGGCTTGCTCGGCTACTAGACCCTTTTGGCCAACCATAGCCTCACACCCCTCTTTTTTTTTGAGTGCTCGCACACCAACTGAGTGGAAGCAACATCCTGACTGATTTTTCGTGCTATGGTTAGAGCGAACTTCGCTGGTGGCTTTGTCACACGGCGGCCCGTAAGGCATGACTAGAAGAGACTTATGTGAGACTACGGAAAGTCTGGTGCTACGAGTGTGTAAATGTACATCACGGTATGCTGTGTTGTCCAATCTCATCTTTTTTTTTTCTTCCTTTTTCTTGCTAGTATGATTTCGGAAGTTGCTATTGTATAAGATGCCAATTTCCATGTCTTTACATCGTTACTCGTGAGTGTTTGTATGCCCTTGGGAATTACCTAGCACCATAATAAATGCTCATGTATACTTGATCCGATGACGCTCCAAAAGAAATTGTTGCCAGTTAAGCGAATTTGCGTTTGACATGTAGTCTACTGAGCAAGACTGCGTGTCGCAACACCACTATTGTACAAAGTTCCCGGCAGCGAATTGCACCCGGAATAATGATAGCAAAGAAATAACGAGTGTGGTAGATTCTGTGAGGGCTGCTGTTGGTATCCATGACAGTCCGTTCCCCCCTGGCTTCGCGTAACAAAATCTGGCGCAGCATTGGTGAATAACGGTCGTTAATCCTTTGCTATCAAAGTCCAGTCGAACGCGGGATGGTTTGCGTCTTGTGTATCCTCGTGCGGTCCTGAGGAAGAGACGTCGCAGTTCGACTGCACTGGTTGGTTCCTCTCGCGGGAGACGGGTCGAGGGAAAAGGGAAGGGGGAGTTATATTCCCAGACAGTGTTGGTAATGGCTTAGGCGAAGATACCGACGATGGACATGCCGGCGGCTGAAGAGGAGTTAGTCTAGGATTCATCTCGATAACAGGATGGGGCGTTTCTACTGACCTCCTGCAAGAACGAAACAGAAAGCATGGATCTTGTCCTTGCTGCTGAGAATACGGTTGGCCTCTTCGGAAAGGAAATCCTCAGCCAAGAGGTCTACCAGGGCAGCATAGAGGAGCAGGCCGGAGGAGCTTCATCATGTTAGCCGAGCTCTCTAGTCACACTGGGATTGGAGCTTACATTGCGTTGAACACACCAACGATGATGAGACCGAATGCGCTTTCGGGATCGTAGGTGCTTCTGGTGAACAGTCCGATGGCTTGTCCAATTGGAGCCGTAGTACCGAAGGCGACGACCAAAACCCAGGGGCGGATGCTGCCCTTGGGATACGGCACGGCGGCAATACGGGAACCCAGACCAAGACCCTCGAACATTTGGTGGAACAGAATGGCGACGAGGAGGATAATGAAACCGTCAATGGTGATGGAGATGGTCATACCAACGAACACCGAGTGGAACAGGATACCACCTTCGAGCATGGTAATGTTGAGAGACATCTTACGGTACACGGCCGGGTCAACCGGTTGGCCCTCGGCATCGTAAAATGGATCTTCCTGCTTAACCTCCGTCACGGCGACCTGGGACGTTTGCTTCTCCTGGGTGGAGCGGATCATGTTCATCATCTCCATGCGCTGACGCACGTACTGCTCGTAGAAGACGACGAACCAAGGAGGCATATCGGAGTCGGATAGGACGTTTGGGTTCTGCTCGCCGTAGGGGGGCGCGCGGGACTTGTCGTCGCCGTAGGCGCGCTGTGCAACCCTCTTCTCGAAGTCGAGGCTGTCGACCTCGGCGTCGAAGCTTTCACGAGCGAAACGTGGGGGGCGCGAAGGGGCGCCTGGTGCGGGACCGTGAGAGTGCATCACATCACCAGTGGGACCTCCGTGGCTATGGCCTCCTATCTTGGCGTTGATCCACATCTCGATACAGAACAGAATGAACATGGAACCCATCATGATGGCACCGGGGAGCGGCGGGTAGTCATCGGTGAAGAGGTCTGGGAGGCATGGGTTCATGAGGTTGCCGAAGGCGGTTGGCAGAAGCTGTGGCACGTTAGTCACAGTCCCATAGAGTCCAAGAGACAGAATGAAGCCACTTACATGGACAAAAGCAGTTGCAATGAGCACACCGGTACCGAAATGCTTGCATGCGAAAAAAACCTTGGGAGGTACATTCAACCACTTGACCTTCTTGGACACAACGGGAAACCCAGCACCAAAGATGGAAAAGGCCAAGACCAGAACTGCGCCAAGTTAGCCAATCTGCTCGGTGCCAAAATGACTCCCTGGTTCCAGCTTACAGAGACCAGCAACATGCAGTCCGACGTCGTATTCGTCGCTGCCTGTTTTTCCACTGCCGCATTGCGGCTTGGGCTCCTTCATTTCGTCCATTTCGATTAAAAAGCGGTATGCGTTGTGAGAAGGGAGTTACTGCCTGGTTGGTAACCCTAGATAAAAAAGGGAGGACTGAGAAAGGAAATGGCAGCCAAATGATCCGGGGCCGCCTACTGACAACCACTCATTTGCGAAAGGAAGGGCGACTGAAAACAAGGGGACACAAGAAGCTGTCCCGCAGCTTCAGGGGTAGAACAGACGAAAATGCTGATCGAGTCCCTGCTGTCGTAAGTTGAAAGCCTAAGGGGAAAGGACAGGAAGAGACAGGAAGAAAGGAAAGAAAAACGGCAGGAAGAAACGGGCGAGAAAAGAATAGAACGACAACAGACGCTCTTGTGACGAGCAGAAAGTGGTTGGTTGAAGTCTGGGCTCGACTTGCTTTAATAGGCATTGAGTATGACAGGCGGCACAATGCGTGCCCATGTACAGGCGGACGGGTAAGGCAAGATTAAACGTCGACATGGGACAGTGGGACGTGTACTCCGTACAGCCCAGCTGATTCAGAAATAGAAGACGTTACCAGGGGTGGAGGAGCTGAGGGTGAGCCTGGGTGGGATGTGGCCTTAGCGTCCGCCCTGCGGGAGGCGGGAGGCGGGATGCGGGAGGCGGGAGGACCTGAACCAACACGAGGTTCAGCGCAGACGGCGATGCGTGTCCATCGGGGCGAGGGAGAGAACGGGAGACCGATTTGCAACAGCCGCGGTGCCTGACACCCAGGTCGTCTCTGGCATCGATGGCCCCGGCCAGCATCCAGGTCCTACGCAGTATGTGGTTCGTTCAAGCATGGTTTGCCGGTATAGGCGAGACTGGGTGTCTGAGAGCCCGGTTCGACCTGACGGATAAGAAACTGCTGATGGGTGTATGGGCAGTCGATCGGATGGTATGGTAAGTGGTGGCTAATCCAACCTTTCGTCTCGAATCAACCAGCTTCAGACCCGTAGCGCTTGGCGTGGAAAATCGATAGTCAAACTAATAATGGGGTATAATTGCTGGTGATGGACGACATCCGTAACGAGACGACGGTCGATCTTCTATCGGGTAACAGCCAAGCGAGAAGGGGGTTGTGTCGTGGGGTGCACAGAAAATTGGGCCCCCCCAGTCGGTATTTGTAAGATTTGGATTGTATGAAACGGCGTCCCCCGGAGGAGTGCGGCTAGGGACGCCCGTCGGAGAATTCTTAAACTCGATTTGACTTTTGGTGAGGCTCTCGTTGTGGACAGCCACAGGGAAGCGCGGGGGAGGGGGAGGCTGAGAGGCGGAGGCCGGGGAGGACTAAACTAGGCAAGAGAGAGCGTGACCGGCACAGTCGTCGAAAGCCAAGAGTCGAGCCACACACACGCATGACCCTTTTCTCGAGTGAATTAGCTTTCTGCCTGTTAGCTCGGCTTGGCTCGGCTTGGCTGGGCTGGCAATGTGCCACAGGGGGGCTACCGGTAACCATCACTACGGGTGTTTTTGCACGTCCATCTGCCAAATCTCAAAGGAACCGCAGGACGGGGGGGGGGGGGGGGGGGGGGGGGGGGTGCACGTCGCGCGATCTGCTTAGGGTCCGCTTTGCCCTCTGTAGCTGTCTCGTGTGGTCCACTCCGCCAGCGTCTGGCGGGATATTTGCTGCATCGTCTGTGTCGGGCAAGCAGTCGAGTCTAAGTTTTGCCTGGCTGAGTAGCAACGGCCATACCGCGCGACAGCGCAGGTCGGGGGCTTGGTCGGAGTGTGGGTTTTGGCGACCATGGTGGATGGGTCAAGAAGGCCAGACAGCTGACAGAATGGGTATGAATGGGCTCACTGTCGGGATGGGATGGCAGATTGGCGCCGAGAACTCGTCAATCGTCCCGCACGAAGGGTTTCTGACCAGGGCTGGTAAAACTTGGGCAACCAAAGAAAGTGATGGAAAAGAGGAGCTCTCGATGTCTGGGATGACAGATAATGAATGGGCCCAGGCGAAAGGCCGGCCGCGTGTTGCTGCTAAACGGTCAAAAGAAAGTATTGCATCCGAGTTGATGGTTGCACTCAAACTGGAGTTGGCAAGCGTTCGCGACTAGTACCTTCGGTGCTTAGTAGTAGGTAGGGTAGTACGGAGTACCTAGGCGAGTATGCATGGGAAAGAGGAGGTGCAAACGACACCGGGTGGGGCCGATTGCGTGTTGATGTCGTTCATTCTTGCTTCAAACGAAACAAACAAGCAACTTGTTCCGAGTGCCCAGGCTGGGGACAGCCTTGAGTGGAACCTTGCCAAAACCCTGCCCGGGTCGGTTTGAGAAAGTGGTACCAAAGTCTCGTGCAATGACGGCAAGAGCGACAGCCAACGACATGAGAAGGATTACGCTTTAGCGTCGACTTGCCTAAACTCTGTAACAGCCTCAAACTCTTGGCACAATGGGACTGTCTCTGTATCCCCACGCGGATTGCTGGGCTGCCGTCGGTGTGAAACGCTGTCATTGTCAAGGCCAATCGGCGTCGTACTCGCCCGGACCCTCGTCCTGATCGTCCTCACCACATATTGGCTACAAGTTCGTAGCATCGTCACAACTCTTGCAGGGGCCATCTCTGTTGTTGCAGTGGACACCACATATTGGCCACAAATTCGTAGCATCGTCACAACTCTTGCAGGGGCCATCTCTGCTGCTTGTCATGGACCTGGCCCCGATGTGACCTATAGCCCCGCTCGACTCTGCTTGCCAACTGCGGTGCACCCTCGCTTACACTTGTAATTTAACCGGCACCACCTGTCCCGACCAGGAAGACGCAAATAGATGTCTCCTGAGCTGCCAACCTCGTGCGCGATCACCACCACTCGACTGGTCAACCGGTGGAGTTGCAATCACTAGAATGAGCGGAAACGCGCAAACTCGAATCTTCTTGTCGCCCTCCAGGGGTTTGCCCCCCCCCCCCCCCCTCTCGAGGTCTAGCTAGCCCTTGTGATCGCATTGGGGCAAGTCTCCGGCAGTGAGCTTCCTGCCATCTTGTTAATTCGAGGACCCAAGCTTGGCCCCGGACTTTGTAGTTGGTTACCTCCCCTGGAGGTCACAAGGGCGAGAGAAAAAAAAAACTTGACATGAACAGGACGTAAGGTGCCGTCGCTGTTTATTATATCACGACCACTCTCTAATCGCATCCTCACCTTCTTCTACATCCCCCTTCACCAAGACACAACCCAGCTCGATATTTCCCAAAAATGCATATTCCACGCGAGTCTGAGGAAGGTGGCCAACCATCACCTTGTACGTGGGTTTCGGCTCGGTCTCTTTACCGGTCACACCCCTTCACCCCCCCCCCCCCCCCCCCTTCACCAAGCACTCCATTGCCTCACTTGTTCCCTCCATATGCTGGCTCACCACATCCTCGCAAACATGTGCAGAGATGCTACTCGCATCGGCTTGCCTTGCCCACTGACCACCGCTTGTCATTGCTCCATCTCATATGACAACCGACCAGCCTTCGCTGACCCTCACTTCAGTCGCCTCCCAGGGAAACTCTGCCGGTCACATGGAAACCACATCCAGTGGTGAGGAGAACAAGGAACTCAACAATCACCATCAAGGCGACACAGACACCATCTCTCCCGCCCCAGCGTCTGGCACGGACAACAGAGTCGAGCCCGAAGGACCCTTCGTATCTACATCGAACGATACAGCTAGCAAAAGCGAGGTCGTTAGAACCTCCTCCAGGGGCCCGCACTCCAACGTTGACGCCGCAGACGCGTCCACCGTCGATACCTACCGGCCCGATCCCTACGACTTCGGTCGGCACCGCCGTGATAATGTCTCCAAGAAGCAAATGGGCATCGATCATCCCAAGGGCAACAAGAGGAAGCTGAAGAAGTTCTATAACCGACAGAATGAGCTCATTGACCAATTTCTTGGGGCCGAGGACGAGGAGAGACAGCAGATTGCTGAAGATGCGCGAGTAGCCCCTAAAATTAAATTCGCCGTCAACGCCTCCTTCACTGTCAATTTCTGCCTGTTCGTCATCCAGCTTTATGCTGCCGTCTCGACCGGGTCTCTATCGGTAAACTGGCGCCCAAGTCCCTGTTCTTATGGACTTTGTTGACTCGTGAAATTCAGCTTTTCGCTACTGCAGCCGACGCTTTCGTTAGTAGATCCCTTAGCTCCTACATTGTTTCTCTGCAGAGGTTGACCAAGTGACGATGACCAGATGGACCTAGTCTCCTCCTTTGTCATGCTAATCACCTCACGGATGGCGGCCAGGCCTAGTATATACAAGTACCCTGTGGTAAGTTATCGCAACGCCTTGGCCAGGCGGGGAGATCATCTACGTATTTTTTGCGTCTGACAAGTGGGTCATAATAGGGACGAACCAGGATAGAGACGATTGGCATCATCTTGTTCTGTGCACTGATGACCACCGTCGCTATTCAGCTTTTGGTAAGTTGCCAAGTCATGCGTTGGCTGAGTTGTTTGAGACGCTGACATGGGGCACAGGTTGAGTCAGGCCGCGCACTCGGCGAGGGTCAACGCACCTCTGAGCAGTTGCACATCGTTCCCATCGTTATCGTCGGTGTAGCCATCTTTGCCAAGGGCTCCTTGATGGTATACTGTTTTGCTTACCGAAAATATCCCTCGGTGCACGTCTTCTTTGTATGGTCACCCCACCCACCAGTTGGGATGACACCTACTAAATAAAGCCATAGATCGACCACCGCAACGACATTATTGTCAATAGCTTTGGACTCATCATGTCCGTCGTCGGAGACCGATTTGTGTGGTATCTGGACCCTATCGGTGCCATTTGCATCGCACTTCTTATCCTATTCTCCTGGGTTTCGAATGCATTTGACCAGGTTTGGCTTCTGGTTGGCAAGTCAGCACCAAGGGACTTTGTCTCCAAGCTCATTTACATGTCAATGACTCACGATACTCGCATTCTGAAGGTCGACACGGTAAGAATCTCGTTGCCCAATACAACGAAACCGTCTGACTGTGAACAGTGCCGAGCGTATCATGCTGGGCAGAAATATTATGTTGAGATTGATATCGTCATGGACGAGTCCACCCCCCTGAAAATATCCCATGACGTTGCACAGGAATTACAGCGAAAGGTTGAAGGTGAGTTCATTCATTAGAAGCGCGGCAATGTGCACGCCTGACCTTCTCCAGGCCTGGGAGATGTCGAGAGAGCTTTCGTCCACGTCGACTACTCAGAAGCGCATGACCCTCATGAGGAGCACAAGCCATTGTAAGCGAACCTCCAACCTCTCATCTGTGATCAGTGTCTTACCATGTCATTTCCAGGTACGAGAGGCAGCAAAAGAAGACCAAGAGAACGCTAAAAGACATCCTTTTACGAACGAAGAAGGACACAGCTCAAGTAACTGAGACCGAGATTTAGCATGGCCGGAACTAAGCAGAATGGGAAGGACGGATAGACATGGAGGAGGGGCAGCGAGCGCAGGTAATAAAAGGCAGAGAAAATATAAGAGGGGCCGGGGACCGGGGGCAAGGTACTTGGCATTCGGGCCAATATTGTATAATCTGTTTTATCAATCTCCATGAAATTGTCAAAAGAGCTACCCAGCCATTGTACACCACCCTGTTTCGACAAGGTACATGCAACATGCAACGACGGGAACGAACGGGAACAAGCGGGACAAACCTGCAACAACTGTGGCACCACAATAGTGTGCAGTTATCCAACTTCGAGAGCAGCTTTGGCGAACCATGAAACGACTATGGGGACGGTAGGTGGCGCTTCCTGCAGAGAAACGTAATAGGGTAGCTTGTGAAGCACAAAAAACGGTCTACGAGGGTTTATTATCCATGCACAAAGCCTCACAAGTGTCTGAAGTTTTGTTAGCAACTTTCCCTGCCTATTCATTATGTGGTCCCGTCGTCGGAGAGGCATGGGGGGAGGGAGATGTAAAAGATGTTGTGACAGGCGGGTAGCGCTTGGCTTGATAGGAATATCGCGCCAACTGCGACTCTGCTCGCCCGAACTCTCCTCTCGTACTCTGTGAGTGATCGCCAAGTGAAATGAGTGGTACGCTTGGCGGCTGAGGCAGTATGAGAAAGTGCAGCCAAGCAGTTCAGCCAAGTCGTAGTCTTACCCCGGAGTCCAATACTTGGCTATATGTCCTCCTATTCATCGTCCCCAGTCTTGGCTAGGCGGAGGAAGGGTTCGGATCATGGGACGAGCTTACGGAGCAGATAGGAGGGAGGATGGAGGGCGGGGATAAACGATCCCGGACATGTCCCCAAAACCTGCTCGACACTCCACCATCTACACGACGCAGATCGCAGACTTCTTTGGCTGTGCAAGAGAACCTGGCCGCGGACTAGATTATTCCTGAATCCTGGTACCCTGAAGGCTATTGTCAATATAGTGTAGAACATGGAAAAGCCACCACCCCTTGGCTGTGTCACCATGAGCCCATCAACGCACGTCCCTTCATCGGTTTTTTCTCCACCAGCACGGTGATTCCTAAGGTGCTTGCCCATCTAGGTACACCTTGTCTTTGTCTGTGAATGTTGCAGTCGTATTAGCCTATGTTTAGAGTGTCAAAGGAGTTTTCGATTCTTGTCGGCTACATCTGGCCAGTAGTAGCCCACGTACCCTGCTTGGCTTAAGACACGCAGAGGTTGCGATGGGGAACCAGAGAACAGTGGGGTGCCCAACCGTGTCTGCAGTACTACGGTTCTCAATAACCGACAGAGGCAACTCACCCCGGCTTGGAGCCGAGGATGTACTATGTATGATACACACGCATGGGGTAATGCTCTGGTTGACCTCGCGGGGGCTTGTATCAGGCGAAGACAGAATGCAACACTGGCTCAATTCAAGCAAGGGGATCTCCTTCAACGGAGGAGCATATGTTTATTCTATTCTCAAAAACCTAGTCCGAACCGGCATGTTAGCCTAGTTTGGGAAAGCTTGCAGCGCTTCATCAATTTCAATCCGTATTTTCTACCGAGCCAGGCTCCGCACACAGCATCTGAGAGAGGTTGAAGAGTTGGGATTTCGATGCAATCACAGGGTCTTTGAGTCAAGGCTACTGGATTTATTGCTGACTTGGCTGAATCTCTTACTTCGGACCTTCCTAGGTGAGCTCACAAGACTTTACGTCGCTCGTTTGAATGAGGTCAGTGGTTCGGGTTCTGTGGCTAGGCGGCGATGCCGATGAAACCATCCGGGATTCGGCGGCTGCGGATCCGGGTGGGGTGGTCATTGACCCCCCATATCAGGCCTTGCCTGCTAGGTGTAACTTCCGGCCGTCCAAGACTTCTCAATCCGCAACCCGCCATCAACATGCCACCAATCTAAACAAGACGCTATCTGAAGTAGGAAATCCGCTACCAAGCATATTATACACCGCCGGACTCTTGGTTCTTCATATGGCGTCGTGGGAATAACTTGGCCTTATGCACCACTGTCGGGTGGCAGCTGGATCTTGGCACTACGACCCAGGCAAACTTTGTCGGTCATGCCGTATCTGGCGGAGAAAGCTCTTCAACACAGCTGAAGAGACTGAAACACTGGCAGTTCCTTTTTATCGTCTATACTTTCCAGTATACATGTGCTGTCGATCTTGGTCTTTCCTGCTGTTGAACCTAATCAAATTTTAACCCGTAAGGTAGCCCTATGAAGTGCTGCAGTAGCAGAATGACCGTTCCAACTATTGCTCGCGAAAACCCCGCTAAATACCTCCCCCCAGCCCCGTCCTCCTAGAAGCGGCATACGGGACACTCCTGGTTTTCTGTTATATATATATATATATATATATATATATATTTACAGGCATTAGAGCCTGCATCGCTGATGGCAAGGAGCCTGGCTGCGGGTGTAAAGCAGTTGGCTGAACATGTAAAAAGTTATCTGGGTTGACAATATTGAAAGTTGCCAATGGTTCTCGGAAAAGACGCTCCAGCGTGGTCATTTTTTCCAACATCACAGCATTAACACCATTCTTCAACAATTTCTAGCTGGGAAGATTCTGCTGTTGCAGGCGGGCACCCTTTGAGTCGAATTCATGGATGGGAGGCGGAGGTACAGCGCTCCGCCGAGGCAATGGTCGCCATTTGCCGAAGGATACTGTAGCCACGGAGCCTTTGGTGAAGAAAAGCAATCATCGGAACGATGCTTTGATTCTGGTGACCATAGTGCATTGATTTGATCTCAGTGGTCCCCGGTAAATATCCAGATAGGCACGTAAGCTAATGTCAATATCTCATGCATGACAACATCGATTAAAACACGCATCGTGCTCCTCTTATTCTCAACAGTCCAGGAGGATCTTGGCGCTGTACTTTCGATATCCAAGGTCCTCCTGGCGCTCTAACGAGACACCGTTGAAGTGGTTCTTTAGATTGAAGGAATATTTGCTATGCTGATAAGGACTAGAAAAGAACATGAAACCGCTTGATCATGCATGTTCTCGATGCTGATATAGTTCGCTACAATATAGGACTGGCATTGGCAACCCAGCCTTGTCCACAAGATCTCCCTCCAGGTTTGTGTGAGTGTTTGCTGAGCTGTCTAAACATTCTTATTTGTCCCACCTCTACATGGGCGTAATCCATCATAGCTGGCAAACTTTGACATCGTCGCCCGAGAACCCCTTTGTCGACATGTTGGCACGTATGCACTGCCGACCGGTCGTCTCCATTCGAATGCATTTCTCTTCAGTACTAGATAGCAGGTTATGACCAGGCCGCGCTTCTTCAAGAGCGACTTTGCTCCCTCAAGCATACTACCTTCCCTTCTTTTGATGTCTCTGGAAGCTAACCGGTACAGCGCGCAATAAGGACTCGTTAACTTCAGAAACTGTCGTCACCTTTCCATGATAAATCAGCCTAGCTCGGCCGTTCAACATTTCACACGAACTGCCATCCAAGCTTTACCTTTCACAACCTGCGAAACGTACCGACAGCTCCATTTGACTATCGGAGACCAATGAAAAACCTTTAGAGATGAGTCCTTATGCTCTGTGGAAATAAGGGGGGAGAAGAGCTTTATACTGAGGACTTTAACATTTCCGACTGATAGCGTGCTACTTTACATGTCTTTCCTCCGAGAACGACGTTGCCGCATGTCTTCCTTTCATATCATAGAGAGATAGGAGACTCAAAGCCGACCAACATAATTCACGCTCACAATTTCTCAAAGATCAATATTGCGGCATCTGGAATTCCATAATTGGCAACGTCATATCAATCGGTCTGGGTAAAAGCGCCGTCTAGGGACAAATTTGGTATTATCGCCCTTCGTGTCTCACTAGGTTCATTGTCTTGCTTTTATTCGAAACTCACCTCTGTTCCATATTTGGAGATGCTGCCAAATTTCAGAGCGGGACTGAACTCCATAATGCCGGCAATGCTATTGGAAAGCTAGTTTCAATCTCGTTGTTCAGACCACGAGGAACGCATCAGGTGATGTAGATAGGCCCAAGATGCGGGACGATGACCTTTCCCGGTACATGCGGAAGTATATTCCGAGCGAAAAGAGAGAAAACCGACCGGTTGAGTCGTCGTAAAAGTATTGAATGGTTATTTCGACCATTGGATCTCCGTCAACATGCTGGTTTATACTATAAGTACCAATTGTCCACCGCCATAAAGAGGGACTTACGGAAGAGTACCAGCAATGGAATGCTATTGATCATCGTCAGAAGGATTTCGGCACCTTCGGACCCAATCCGGTACATTCCGGCACCGAATCCCCACTGTGGATACCCGATCTCGGGTGTCTGATATGCACGTACCCATGTTTGCCGCCGGACCGTGGGTAGTTTGACAGGGATATGCCTCGGCAAAGGAAAAACTCTTAATCCGGCGCAATCGCGCAGCGCCAAAATTTCTGGGTAAGCTAACTAGACCATCACGCAACCCCCAAGCCTCCGAGGAAGGCGACGACGACGACGACGGCGAGGACGAACCCGGACGCAACCCGCGGAGCTTATAGTTTCTCTTAACGACGACCGATCGATTGGCCGCATTCTCATTTCATTTCCATTGCCCAAGCCGCAAACCATCATTCTAATAGAACCGCCGCCGGGCCGCGACCCCGACAAGACCGCCCATCATGAGGCCGTCCCCCATCCTGCAGGTGCTCAAGTACAAGCACCTGCGCCTGACGACAAAGGACGTCAACAAGGGCTTCTACAAAGGAAACCGCACGGGGGCCATGGGTCGGCACACCAAGTTTGGTGGATACGTCATCGAGTGGCACAAGGTGCGGACGTACGTCGTGCCAGAGGGCTTGAACAGCACCAAGGTCGGTTCTTTTATTTTTTTCAATGAATTGAATTCTGCGGCCCGCTCGGTCCTCCTCCTAGAGTACAGGACTCTCAAGAATACAGAAGTCAGGTGGAAGAGATTTGCTGATATTTCCTGGCATTCTAGCTCACACCCTTCGTCTCCGATGCCATCCGCCCCGTGAAGGGAGCGTATCCCACGAAAGAGGGTCCTCGTGACCCCCAGCTTTACCTCGACGCCTGGAAGCAGCAGAACGGCGTCGATTAAGGGGTGATCGGAAACAGATCTAGTGGCATAGAAAAGACAGGAGAGAGACCCCTCTCGGCAACGAGCATCGGTTGGGACTGGGACAGCATAACGTTAGGAGATAAGCAGGGGAAGGGGGTATGCGAGACCCGAACGGATTGTACAAGAGCTACATATACCCTCGGCACTGTAACAACATGTATTTAACAGAAAAAAAACCTACTATCACAAGACGGAGAGCATTCGAGAGTGTGCAGCATTCGGGTTAGACTAGACTGGTGGGCTAAGCCAAGAAAACAGAAATCTATCACTATAAAACATGGATACGGAATACAGGGGTATTGGTATCTCTGTACACAACTACGTGGTCAGCCCAAAATCCCCACTGGCAACCTCCTTCTCCTTGCCCTTGCCCTTCGCAAGGGGTAGGTCCTCCGCCGCCGCGACGAAGTTGTCAAGCTGAGACCGAGTGTGCTCAGCCTCGGTGACCTGAGTGGTGGCCTCGGAGGCTGATATCTTGTTGACGTCGGGAGTATCCGCTGGGCTAACAGACGGCATGGGGCTGATCGGTCGACTGCCATCTCCAGACATAAGCGTCATCATGCTCGCCGTGTCTGCGTCCTTCTTGCCCAAGCTGAAAGGTAAGGCGATGCCATCGAGAAAAGGCCGCTTGCCGGCAACACCAGTCCCAGGCACGAAGTCGGGAGTCAGGCAACCGGCGGCACTGGCAGCCTCTTCATTCTTGTTTTCTTGCTCTTTTCTCATCTCGATGAGAGCAGCCACCGGAGTGTCATCTACCGCGGTGATCTGAGACTCTTGAACCTGGGAGCCGGATACCTGCGATGCTTGTTTTTCGTCCACGACATTTTGCCTCTTGCCTCCAACCGATGCAGCCGGCACCGGCTCCTGGTTCTCAACGTCTTGGAACGATCTCGCTCCCTCACCACCTCTTGGCGAAAAATCCGGAGTGGACGTCTTTACATTGGAGTCTGCCTTCTTCTCCCTTCCCGTTGTCGTCTCGTCATGCTTTGAACCCCAAAGTGACCACAATGCCAAGCCGATGCTCTTCGTCTTCTTCCTGTCCACCAAATCTTCCGATGCTTTCCTCCGCCCCACCAGAGCAGTGGGTGGCGGCTTCTCGCCATCACCAAGGTCTACGTAGCCATCCGCAAGTTCTTTAATGATGGCTTTATGCACCTTAGCTTTGGCAGTCGAGAATTTCTTATCGAACTGAGCCTTGGTGTCAAGCCACCTCCTCACTGGTGTTCCTTTAACAACGCCGACCTCTTCTGGCTTCATGATACAGCCTGGCAGTTCCGACTCAGGAGCAAGGTCATGTATGACGCCATGAGTGGTAATCCTTTGTCGGATCATATGATTTTTGAACGGCGGCAGTGGTATACCAGCTTTGCCCACCTTATTGACCTGTTTTGAAGTAGATCCTTCCGTCTGTTCTGGCTGAGCATTATCCGCATCAGAGGCTGAGCTTGAAATATCGGAGATTTCATCATTGTTATCCGCGACCTTAATCTCTGTCTGTTGGGCCCTTGCAAGGGCCCAGGCGCCAAACTGTGCAGCCGCTCGATACATGTGTTTGGCGGGTCGGGTGAAACTGAGAGTCGGAGCTACGTGACAAAGGTCATCCCAAACCTGAAGCTGTACATCTGTGGGCTTATACTGTTGTAACTGTGCCAGGCCTGCTTCGTCCATATCAGGAGGTGGATATTTGGCCGGGCTGGCGCATTTGTGGGCAAGGTAGATCTGTTCGTCGCGGAGCATTTCGCCACCTCCTACCATGATCAACAACGGCGGGAGGCCACCAAGCGTTGGCTGCATAACAGGGCTAACCAGCGGATGCGATAGCAGCGCATTTGTCGTGTATAACTGAAGCTGTTAGAGTCTGCAAGTAGTCAGGGCCAAAGAACCTACTTGAATCTGTTCCTTGACAGTAATAAGGTCGCCATTGATAGTCACAGATATCTGCAATGCTGTCTTATGAGGATCTGCCGCGTCCGAAGATTCAGGGCTATCCTGTGCGGTTCCATCACCTCCGTTCAGTGCAATTGGTGCAGCCTGCTTATTCTCTAGGGTGTTGAGTTTCGTAGCACTTTTCTCTTTACCCGCTCGTACTTTGATAGCTTGTGCTCTCAACATCTCCATATCGTCCTCGTTCGGAGGCGGCCAAGCTCTGGATGGCTTGTGATGAAAGCCAGAAGACGGAATGTAGTCGAGCTCGTTGGTGTCAGAGACGCTTGGAAACGAGTGGGTGAGATCTACCCATGGGCTGATAAGTACTGCTCCGGCCGGAAGCGGGATGCCCTGATCTCTCAAGAGGCACAGAATTGACAAGATCATCCCACCACCCGCTGAGTCACCGGCCAAAACGATAGTCGTAGGATCTTGATCATTAAGCAGGTAGAGATAGGCTGCCAAGCAGTCTTGCAAGCCGCAGGGAAAGGGGAACTGCGGCGCCAGTCGATAACGCGGTGCGAACACTCTAGCCTTCAGTTTGCGGGCATGCCGCTGCATCTGGTATCGGTGCTCGTCGACGCTGCCAAAGAAGTAGACCCCTCCATGAACGTAGAGCATCACCCTCCTGGTTGCGCCGCCGTTCTTCTTCCGTTCGTTGTAGTCGGCTCGCATCTCGATCCACTCGGCCTTAAGCGGGCTCTGCGTCTTCCGCCATCTCCACCATTTCCGTCCCCCGACCGCCCTCACGCCTGCCGACCCCAATTGTCCCTCGATCAGTTCGGCGGATCTCTCAATCTGGTCTTCGGGGATCGCAACGTCCTCGACCTTGACCCATTGCGGGTGAGGAACCCATTGTGCCGTGAACGCTTGCAGTTCCTCGACAGTGTGCTGGGATGCGAATTCGAGGAAAGTTCGGACGAGGTGTAGGCCCTCGTCATAGGACAAATGAGCGTCAGGTCGCTGCTTCGATGTTTTGCGGTTGAAGTACTGTTCGAGAGGTCAGTTAACCCGTACGTTACGCGACTGATTGACTGAGCTGCGTCGCGCTTCCAACGACGACAAATCTGGGGAAAACTGGGGAAAGGGACGCGGAATAGGGGACTCACATGCGAGAAGAGGGTGGATACAACGGTTGGTGTGACGGCCAATGACACCGAAGTGGTGTTGAGCTTCAACGGATTCATGGTCGTCTGGGTAAAGCTAGCGACTGAGGTTGCAGTGCTCCCCGTTGACGGCGGACGGTGGGCACACAAGGCCTTTTGAAGCTCCCGGCAGCGATGGGCGATCCTCGCGAGAAATAAGTTGTGGACAGACCATCGCGTCGTTGAGGAGCACAGAGGAAAATTGTCCTTGAACCCCCCGAGAGCGCTCGGAATAGGGGACTGATGACATCACTTCAGCGCCCAAGTGGATGGCAATGTCCGGCAGGCGTGACCAGCGCCTAGGGGCATATCTGAGGGCGTACAGCTTCAAAAGGTACCGACATGAGCATCGAATTGCATCGAATCTCCAGGGGAAGCAAGCTTCTGAGGTACCGGTAATCAAACAAGCCCCAGCGTAACGCTTGGCGAACCAACTTGGCATTTGCTCCAGTCGAAGCTTACTTTTACCGACCTTGTTCATGAATTTGGCAGCCCAATCTTATAGGACCCTTGTCCAAGCCAAATTGCGGAATCACCGGGAAGCCCCGCACAGCGCTTTATACAGTGCTAAGAGTCGCACGCACCGTCATCCTCCCTTCTCAAAAAAAAAATTATGATTATCAATTTTGGCAGCACCGTCACTGACGAGGGGGGAAAATAACTGCCCCTCCAAGTACCCCGCGAGACAGCAAATTAGTCAACATGGCAACCACGGGATCTTCCAGCCCCATCACGGCAGGCAAGTCTACGTGCCCGAGGCTCGAACTATACATACATGGCACGATACTAACATAAACCTTCCCCTTCCCCAGAGGCCTGCCAGTCAAACTTCGAGCAGGCCGTGGCCTTATCGCTACACATGTGGCCAGCGCTGTCCCTCGCCGTCCAGAACAATTGGGGCGGCCCAGACTCGGCCGACAAGAGGGACTGGTTTGCCGGCGCCGTCGCCGAGGCCTTCCCCGAGTTCTCCAAGATCACAAATGGCCAGGCCGTCCCCGCCGCCAACGCCCCCGAAGAGCCCGACACCGAGTACGTCGAGACCATGCTGCTGCAGATTATGCTGGACGAGTTCGAGGTCAACGTCGATGACGAAACTGGCTTTGATGTCGCCGAGCAGATCGTCAAACTGAGGGGCGACATCGCCAAGGGCAACTTCGAGGCGGTCGACAGCCTCCGCAATAAGTGGGAGAGTCGCAAGGGCGCAAAGGTCGAGGGGCTGTACAAGAAGGTTGAGGGCGGCGACCAGGAGACCGACTGGGAGGACGACAGTGAGGACGATGAGGATGAGGACGTCGACATGGACGACGCCCCGCAGCTTGTGCGTGCACCCAAGGAGAAGTCGGAGCCAGAGGTCGACGAGGACGGATTCACCACGGTCACGAGGAAGAAGAGATAAGCAACTCGCGCGAGAGAAAGGGAAAAAAGTACAAAAAAGAATTCGACTTGGTCCCAAAGGAAACGGTGCACTACGAGCCGTGGCTGATGTACAAATATCCGCAAATTATGAGCTATTATTCGAGCCGGAAACGTTCAAAACCAACCAACGCCAGCCAGCAAAATAAGCAAATTAGGAACCAAGCTCACTCCCAGTCGTCATCGCTGTCGTCGACCTTGCGAGAGTCCTTGGGGCTGTTGGGGGCTTGACTAGGCACACCGGACGTGGCACCCACGACGTCGTAGCTTGTGTCGCTGTCAGCCTGGGACTTCTCGTCGTTTGACTTACGGGACTCGGCGGCAGGCTTGAGACCAGAGCTTTGAGCAGGTGGTTGGATGGTGGTGGAAGACTCGGCCGACGGTGGGCGGACTTGTTTTTGTTCGACCTTCGGAGTAGGAGCAGGAGCGGGAGCAGGGACTGGGGCCGAAGCAGCCTCGTCTTCAGAGTCATCGTCCCAGCCGACTTCATCTTCGGCAGATGCAGCTGTGTATTCATTAGCATAGTCGTTATGTCTCAAGGCTGTGGCACTCACCCTTCAGTAAGTCACGTCGTCGGGTCTCGGCAGCCTCGAGACCATGTCTAAGGAAGTAATATCTCTTCCAAAACTCAGCATAAGGGACCTGATCAGGCACAAGCTTCTCCATCGTCATTCGCAGCTCGGGGTATTTGTTCAAGTCGTCGCTAATATCCGCCGTCTTCTTCTCGACGTCAAACATCTTGGCCCATGTAGCAAACTCGTCCGTTGCAGGGTCCTTTGCGAAACTCTCGGTGCTCGTGTGGATGACGTGAAGCTGGGCGTCCTGCCTCGAGGCATGAATGACCCGTTTGCCCTGCGCATCCTTGCTCTCGAACAGAACAGTGTTCCCCTGGTTGTTGGAGTCGGAAGGCGGCGCGATGCTGACCGCCTCTTTGAGGAAATTGCTGATATTGGTGCCGAAACGGAGGAGAGCCTCATCGGCGGCGTCCTCAGCCTTTTGCAAATCCTTGAGCCGCTTGGCCGCCTCGGAGCGAAGCCTCGCTAGGTAGTTCTCTGAACCGCTGCTCATCGCTTCATCCGATGCCTGATCTCTTGTCTTGGTCGGCGTCGTTTGGCCGTCGGCCTCCTTGCTCCCATCCCCCGAGGGTTCCCCTTGGGCCGCGTTGACGGTCAGCGACCGGGTTCGGGTGATTATGGACGTAAAGCCCTTGGCCGCATCTTCGCCAAGCTCGGTGACTTCCTTGGAGGCTTCTTTGTAGACTTCTTGTCCCTGACATCGGATTAGCCGCCCTGCCCGTTGGAGAACCACACCGCGTCTTCTTACCTGCCTCACAGCGTTTCCCAAGAAACCGCCGATACGCATGCCCCAGGCGCTAGACGAAATGGCCTTGTATGCCTCCTGGAAGTCATCGTTGAGCGAGTGCTGCGGCTGGTCCGACGTAGGGTTCTTGGTGTCGCCCGACTTCTTGTCGGCATCCTTGGGGAGGGAGCTCTCCTGGATGTGATCGTAGGCCAAGTCCATCGCAAGGTTACCGAGTGCGCGCTCAAGTAGTCGCTGACGTTATACGGTGTTATTCGAAGGGTCTTTGCGAAGCTAGGCCGACGGGCGTGGATCAAGGTTGAAGCGAGTCTTGCGAGGTGTCGAAGCTGGCGGACGAATGATGTCGGGCTTCTGACATGAGGCTGCCTTTCCCCCTGACGGGCGGGGTGGGCGGCTGCACGCTGGTCAATGCGGGGCATGTTATATGCTGTCGTGTATGGATACGTACCTACCTAGATAAGTAAGGTACCTACCTACCTACCGGTACCTAAGTACTACTAGTGAACAATAGGTGGAGACCTGGTGCGGCCACTGCCGGAAGAATGGAGCATTCCGAATCGTCACGGTTAGGCAGCAGATAACTCCCTCGAAATTCCGGATAAGTGTTGATGACAGGGGCGAGTCACAAGTGAGTTGTTTCCTGTTCCTGCACGAAGTGACCTGCGAACGAGCTCACCATGACAGCTTCCGATAACTAAAGACGTCAAGGCAGGTGGCCTCGGCGCTTCGCTCACCGACAGCTGGTTAGGCCACGTACCTCCCAACTATCTTGATACAACAAAACGACGACAATGACTCCCCCCCAAGTGGCAAGTTTCAATGGATAATTCAGGGGCTTAGTCCAAGTTGCGTGCTCTCCTCATCGGATGGTCTGAGCCTGTAAAGTTGTCTGTTGGCTCACCAACTGCCTCTACTGGTCCGTTAGTTGCAACCATTTGACGATTCGCCATTTCCGTATGCGGGTTAGCTACCTGCATTCGCTCGGGTCAATTTAAGAAATCCCTCGGAAACAGGAATGCTCTGCAACAGGCTATTTCTTTGTACCTTGGTACCTGGTTAAGCCTCTTCGTTATGTTATAAGGTTAAGGGTGTACAGTATGTAAGCTTTTCGGACGGAACAGCTCGGATCTGGACGCCTTAAGTTGTGTCGACTTATGCAAGGAAGACAGCAAAGCGGGCAGATCAGTAGGCCCCCTCAACAATACCCCACTAGGCAGTTGGTAGGGCAGGGGAGCCGAGAACTCTAGTCTTGTGCTGCAAACATAGACTGTTAAGTAACGTGAAATCCGTGTCATGTTCCTCGCCTTTCGGATTGCGTGCTGTGAGCGTCGCAAACCGATGATAGAGACAGGTTTGCTGTGTCATTTGTCATCTTCGACTGGACACAGCAACGCAGTCCTCGGGGGAGTAGCACGTTCCCCACGCATGGGATGTGTCTAGACGGTTGCTCTGATGCACACGTATAGCCCTATTTCCAAACAACGACCCTTTTATCTGCTATCTCGCGTTGGCAGTCGAGCAAGGTCTGGGCAGTCTCGAAGGGCATTCCTGATGAATAAAAGCCTCGGCCATTAGCCGGACTTTGACATCTCTCCGGGCGGAGAAGCGAATGTGAGCATGGAGTTGCCTGCTATGTAAATACACTCGGGCCTTGGCCGGCATTAACGCATCGGTGCGAGGTATCCGGTGGGTACAGGAGGGCTGGCGGAGGCACTTTCGGCGGACGTGGCACTCCGGACGTTATACAGCACCTGCACAGGCCGTAGAAGGCAGTACACCACTGCTGCTGTTGTGTGAAGGATGACCCTGGGATCGGCCACGCCGTTTGAAGAATTAGCAGCCCTCCTCAACAGCCAGCCTAAACTGACCAAATGTGCTCGTTTCTTGGGTCCTGGACCCGCCACTAGCAATGTTGGGCAATGAGTAAGCCTATCTCCACATCATGCGACACACTAGGTACTGAGCCACCAGCCAATGCTGACAGGTTGTGGCCACCGGGCTGATGCTAGGTGAGCCTAGGCCCAGGAGCGAAGTCGTAATGATCCGATACCTACTCTAGGTAGAGAAGACGGGACGAAAACGCTAGACAATACTTGGTATCCTTTGATTCATCCGCCGAAGCATCCGCTCCCAAGGGTACGTCTCTATCACCCTCCCGGTGATTGCGTCTCGCCGATGCCATGTCCTTCCCAGAATCGCAAATGCAAGACGCGGAGACAGCAAAAAAGATGCGTGGCGAATGTGGCCTTCTTCTACCTGGAAGGAAGAGGGATGAAGATAGGAATGCAAATCTCTCGGCTAAAAAGGGTAATCGTACTCAGACACTAGAAACTAGGTACCTCACCTTATGTAAAAAATGGTCCTAAGAAGAGGGGTGGCGGGCGCGGATGAGAAGGAGGGGAAAACATGGACAATTGTGCCACCAGGCAGTCATATCGACGACTGGATGATGCGCAATCGATAGCTGCGCCCTTTGGGTCTACCGGCGATAACCATCCCTTCAACCAATAGATAAGCCTCAATGGCCCTAGCACGGGTCCCATGCGCCTTGAACTCCCCCGGCTCCATTAGCCGACCCCTCCATTTTCTCCTTCCCTTCCGCTGACAAATTGACACTGAAGGGCGCTGCAGTTCTTCCTCCTCGCCGTCTGCAGTCATCCATTCAGTTCGATTCTCTCCACTTCCCACAACAAGCCAACATCTTTTTTCCTCCCCTTCGAACTCTTACGCATCACCGCACACCCTCTCCAAATCACGCCTCCTTTCCCGAACCCCGTGGATTCTGGTTCTTACGAAAGCCGTCCACAGAGAAATACGGTGGTCTTGGAGACCGGCCTCTAAGTCAGGCATCAACTGTAAGACGCAAAGGCATCAACTCTACCACCTCCATCCTACCCCAGACTTGGTCCATTTCGTCACTCTTAGCACTCGGGCCATTTGCACTGAATCCCGTACGGTTTTCCTACCTTTGTCGACGGCAACTTCAACGCCCAAGGACGACCAAGGTCACAAAGTGTCGCGTGATAGTCGACCCTTCCTCCCAACACCACTAAGACATCGCTGTCTGCCTGGAACCCCGAGTCATCTCAACCCCTGCATCCCGAGCCGCAATCGGCCTCCCGAGTCTGCCTGCCGTCCTCTCCGAATTGACTCCTGTTTCCCTACGTCTCCTCGCCCTTCTGTATTCCTTTCGCAATGGCCTCGGCAACGAACAGTGGTTTCCCAACCAATTTTATCTTGACTCCGCAGCAGCAAAGCCTGCTGTTCGCCGCTCTCAACTCGAACAAGCAGCAGCTCGCAAACCAGTCACCCACCACCACAAAAGACACCTCCATGTCACCTTCCTCTTACCAAACCTCGCCGGCGCAGGGTGCCGCCCATGGCTTCCAGGAGAGCCCTTACCTTGACAACTACGATTACGACTTCGGCGACTCCAGCTTCGACTTCGATGTCAGCACCGTCGGCCAAGGTAAGATGATCGGCGACATCCCCGGAGGTGCCCAGTCGGCCCAGTCAACCAAGTCGGACTCGACTGAGAACGATGGTACCGACAAGAGAGCCCATCCCGACGATGAGGAAGACGAAGACTTGCCTGGAAATGATGCAAAGAGGCGCGAGGGTAACGAAAAGGTTCCGAAGAAGCCTGGACGTAAGCCGCTTACCTCCGAGCCAAGCTCAGTACGGTTGGACCCGTTATCCCCTATCCCCAAAGCCATACTAACAACCACACAGAAACGCAAGGCCCAGAACCGCGCTGCCCAGCGGGCATTTCGCGAGCGCAAAGAGAAGCACCTGAAGGATCTCGAGACCAAGGTGGAAGAACTAGAGAAAGCGTCAAAAGACGCTAATAGCGAGAACAGCCAGCTCCGTGCCCAAATCGAACGGATGACTGCGGAGCTCAACGAGTACAAGACCAAGATGGCAGCCATGAGCACCCGGTCCGTACCCCATACCAAGTCGCCCATGGGATTCGGAGCATCCGCCATCGGCAACCTGAGCGATGTCAACTTCCAGTTTGAGTTTCCTAAATTTGGCGTCCTGCCAGGGTCCCAGATGCTCAACAAGTCTGCCCAGAGTGCGAGGTCGTCCTCGTCGCCCAACGTCAACGAGAGCAACCCTGTCAGCCCTCTGGACAAAAACAACAGCCCTGGCGTCTTTGCTGGGCTTGACTTTGGCACCAAGGACGACTTGACCAACTTCACTTCCCTTTTCAGCCCATCCCTCGCCACTGGCTCTACAGGCACTGGTACATCGCGCACCAGTGTGGACTCTGGCTCGTATGGTATTAACAACGGTACATCGACCAGCTCACCGTCAGCGTCGTCGCAGTCCAACGGGGGAGGTCCAAGTTCATCTTGCGGTACCTCTCCTGAGCCGTCCACCCAGTCGCCCATGGGTTTCAAGCCCGTCGACACCATGACGACCATTGGCGAAGAGTCTGCCAACCAGCAATCTTTGTTCGCAGGCATCGACACTGGTAACTTTGATTGGCTTGCGCAGCAGAACGGCGGACAATTCGATCCCCAGCTCTTTGGTGACTATCGCGAACCGCAAGACAACGTCCTTGCGGGCACCACCTTCGACGACAGCTTCTTCAACGATGCCATCGACGCCGACTTCATTACGCCGTATAACATGGCCCTCAGCCCTGTTGTGCCCAAGAAGAACCTCATCGACCAAATCGATGCTGCCAAGAATGCAGACGATGATTTGATTAAGGAGGCCGTCAAGGCCGAGAATTACAACTGCAACAAGATTTGGTACGATCCAGCCCAATCGAAGGCCATTGCTTCAATTACTCACCAAGTCCACAGGGAGAAGCTTCAGAGTTGTCCTAGTGTGCAGGCCGGCGAATTCGATCTTGATGGCTTATGCTCCGAGCTCCAGAAGAAAGCAAAGTGCTCCGGCCAAGGTCCGGTTGTTTCTGAGACGGACTTCCAAACCGTTGTCAACAAGTGGATGGGCAAGGATGCGGCAGCCTGCTTTAACGGCCAAGAAAAGAACAAGCCGAGAACCTAAGTCGCCTTTTCGACATTTAAATGTACATTGGCATAGGTACCATGGGTAACGGGTTAGGCGGTCAGGTCAGAAGGCATATCTGAGGAATCGGTCGGTAACATTGGAGATGACAGGCGTTATATCACGGACCAAAACAGGGCGAACTCGAGGTTTGTTTCGACCCCAACAGCAAGGCGAATGGTTGTTTCTTTCCGTTTCGGAAATCTAGGTACGGATAAGGGGATCTCGTTGGACGAAATACAGGTACTGCTCTGTACTTAGCGAGAGACTCCTCCGAGAGTTTGAGTGTGGTTCAAAGAGGTTATGGTGATGGCGTCTAAGGTGGCCAGACGGCCCCTTTCTGAGTGGAGGGATCTCGATACTTGCAGATGTAATCTTTCTTTCCCCCCCTGCTACAATAAGCATGTCTTTTTTGGCGAAGGAATAACAATCTCCATATTGGACTACATTTTTTTTATTTTTTTATTTGAGGCGACTTCAAACCGGCACATGTTTGTCGTCTCGAAGGAAACAGACGTTTGCCGTTTGCCAACTAACATGCTCATCTTAGTCCCGCAGCCGATTCGGCAATCAAGGTTCAACCACATGCCTGGAGCCATTGAGTTCCTCAGGGGTTTGTGCTCGGGGCTTCGGCAAGTTGGGGGGAGGGGAGGCGGGAGGCGGCGTTATTCTCCACAGAATGCGTGTCACAGAGGGCGAAGCATCACAACGAGACATAACCCGGCCTAGCCTTGCGAGAGCCGGATAGAACTGCTGGCTTCGTAGATCCGGGCACTACGCAGGCCGTCCGTCCGTCCGTCCGTCCGTCTGTCCGTCCGTATGTCCGTCCGTATGTCCGTCCGTATGTCTATATGACATTTCCGGCCCTTTTGCTATGTTCCTTCCTCAACGGCAGCCACACATCCCATCCCGGCCCCCTTCCCCTCCCCTCTTACCCTCTCCCCTCTAGGTACTACGGCGGCCGCTGACCTTTTTTTTTTTTTTTTTTTTGCCTTTTTGCTTGGGCGAGACATCCCGGACCGGTCTGGGAGGACATGACATGATATTTCAAGTCAGACCATGACGAGAGTTGCGACCAACCTTGTAGCCGCAATTTACCCTCCTGCCGTTCATTCATACATCTTTCCGGCTGGGCATTGGGCCTGTGCCTACGTGTTTGCCCGTCAGACTATCTGCCTACCTACCTACCCAGGTATTTACCTATCTGCCAAACTACTTCCGCAGCCGCCCGCAGCCGCACTCATCCTCCCACCCCCTTCGAGGGGGGAAAAAAAAACTGAAAAAAAAACCCTCTCTCGAAAATCATCAGCGCGTGCAGGCCGGCGGGTGTGACGGCCGTCATCAGTAACTGGGACATGAGCCATGAAGAGCAGTCACAGCCGGCACCAGTAGGCTGAGGCATTGTAATACGGCAGACGTGCCGTCGCATCTCTGATACAACGAGGATCGGCGTGCGAGGGGGGGGTCTGGTGTTGGGGATTGGAAGGGTCACAAGTAAATACGCTTTACTCTCCATCTTACTTCCTCCGCTGTGTACGACCTCCGACGTCTCGTCGGACCCCACGCCTCTCTCCGTTCCCTTCCCTAGTTCAAGGTTTGGGTTTGTGGGGGTGTACCATGAAAAAGACAGACTAAACGGTCGAAATGGTGTGACAAGTGGCTGAGGAGGGAAGAAACGACCAAAAAGCTAAAAAGAAGTGGAAAAGGCAAGAATACACGAAAAAAACCAAAGAGGGTACAGCCATGCATGAACAGGCGGGTGGAGGGAATGGACAACACACACACGCGCGACTCGGTGGGATGAAAGTTGAAGACGATTCGATCAGGAAGAAGTGAGGACGGACGGATGGGCGGTGAGGTGAGATGTGACCCACGATAAGCAACCCGCTTCGGCCGTCCTAGGTCGGCAGGGACGGAAACGCTAGCCAACGCCTATTTGCTGGGGGGAAGGGGGTTCTCTGGACACGTGGGTTCAACGGAAGCGGGGGCCGGCATCCGATCACTTTCCTCCCTCTCCGCCTCCGGCCGTGTACTCTCCAGCTAACCCCCTATGCTGCCAAGGCGGTATACAGTCGGCACTTGAGAAAGAAGAAGCAGGCCCCCTCTCTAACTCTCCCCATCACATCTTGGGGCACCGCGTGCAGGTTCCCGGTGCTTGGGTCCATACCCTTTGCCTGCTACGTACCCCTCACTCGCTCACCCGATCGAAATACCTACCTACCTTAGGACTTTGGGACCGGAGGACCACCTCAGTGTACCGGTAGGTACCTTGACTGGCACGCCGGAACCTTGCAGTAAGGTTGGGTGGGGGCCAGGCGGGCGAGCGCCTCCCTCTCCCCCCTTTCCAGAGAGTGACCGCCGGTTGCAGCACGGCGGGTGCAGCCAACGACGAGGTCGGAGACTGGGACCGTGCTTACTTGAATCGTCCAAACGTCATCCAACCCCTCCGTCCTGAGGCAGACGATAAACTCAACGAACTTGCTGTCTCACTCTCAGATTGGGCGTGACGGGAGGTGATGGGACAACGGTTTAGTCATTCGGGATAAGCAGTCTTTGATCTCACGGCTCAAGCTTCATGAACCCCAAACCTCTGTAGACAAATCGGACTTACATAGCTAGCACGAGACTACAGGCACACTCGAATCAGCTATGTAGTGTATATGCGATATGCAAAGCAGATTGATATTACAAAGGGTATATTTCTCCATGGGTTGACCTTTTGCCTCTCTGCTGCTCTACAGTCCGTCCATCCGATGCTTTGCTCCATGAATCAGCTGCCCTCATCGGGCCGATTATGGCATGCTCTTAGATCCTGTGACTTGACAGGTTGCGATGTTAGCTATGATTCCCGGCCTGCCAAGGGTGGTAGCCGCAATAGTTGACTCCGGCCCCGCGTTATAGGGAGAAACCACCATCATCTCGCCCACCGGCGAGAACCTCAGCCTGCAGACAGCAACACATTCTGAGCAGGCCCCCCCGCACGATGTCTACTGTCTCGGCGACGTGGCCTCTCCCCTGAAAATCCCCCATAGCACAATTCAGTCCCATGAGCCGCCAAGGCGCATGGACTCCGATATTGGGTGTTGGCGTGCCACGATCTGGCCGTCCTTGGGCAATCCGCACCCTGGGTGCTGCAGTGCCTTGGTAAGTAGCCCTCTCATGCATTCTTTAGTTCCTCGGGTATCGATCCTTCTCTCCCTGCGTATCTATCCAAGTCTTGAGATAGACTGCCATTGTCTTCTAGCCAATGACTTGCCTTGCACCTTCTTTACCCAATACTCCTCTTTCCTTCGGCTTCGGGCTATGTCCTCTCCCCTTCTTTCCCCTGAGGAAGCCGAACACGCCGCCAGAGCTTTCGGATTTGCTTTCGCTAATTGTGTTGGCGTCCGTTGGTAGCGTGGCATCCTGCCGGGCGAGGTCAGACCAGCTGCCGCCACCATCCAGTGTGACTTGCATGCCGCCAGTCGGGCTAGTGACCCTCTGTCCTGCTCCCGGCGGCATCGACTTCTGGGTGGAATACTGGCTGGGGTAGTGTGGTATCGGGGGTGGTTTGGAGATTGGTCGACGAGGCACGCCGGCTTGACCACTCCCCGGCGCCTTTTCCAAGCTTGAGCTTTTTCGTATCGGGCCTGGAGGCTGCGCGGCTTTCGACGACCCCCCATTCGTAGCCATTGCCACGGGTGTGGCCTCATCGGTCGTCAAAGCCTGCGGCTGGTTCATCATTACCATGTCGCCATTGACGTATCCACTTTCGTCGACTTGACCAGTGATTCTAAAAGTGTCAGTACGAGGAGCTGAGGGAAAAGAAGGAGCAGGTCCATACTTCTTGTATGCAGCCAACGTGTAGTCAAATGGACGAAACTCGTTTTCAATCATGCGGTACAGTTCATCCTCTCTGATTTCCTTGTCAGAGGCGTCCTCCTTTAGCCGCTCACGAGGCTTCTGTCGTCTGGCTCTCGCTTCGAGGGGAGCCTCCTCCAACAATAGCTCCTCGAGGTCGTACGTGGCATCGAAGTTGGTCTTGTCGGCAGCCGGAACGAAGACAGGCTCGATTTCTTTCCGCTCGAGAGCCTCGAAGTCGATCATCATGAAGAATTCGTGCTTGGTAAAACTCTCCCACGTGGAGCCCATTCGCTTGTCGCGGTTGACGTCCAAGGCATCTCGGATGGCATATAAACAGGGTAAGCTGACGGGCGGTGAAGTGATAGGGTATTTGGGATTGGCGAGCTGGATTTGTTGGCTCAAGGTGCTTTCCGAATTGCCGTCAAATGGCCTCTGCAAGGTACTGTCAGTGAAAACGGCCGCCAACCGTTAGTTGATGGTGCTTGCCCTACCTTGTTGTATATGCATTCATAGAAGAGGACACCCAGTGACCACCAGTCTGCACGCACGTCATAGCCCTTGCCGGCATACACTTCGGGGGCAAGGTATGCCAGCGTGCCCGACTTGCTCGACAAAACCTTTCCAGGAATGATATCGGAGGCGACATTCTGACCGAATTAGCAAACACGGGCGTAAAGAGATGCTGCGAGACGACTTACAAAGTCGGTCAAATGCACATGGCCGTCGGCGTCAAGGAGAACATTGTCGGGTTTCACGTCGCGATGGATGATGTTTTGGCTGTGAATGTACCGAAGAGCGCATCCCAGTTCGGCAATCCAAAAGCGCACTGCGTCCTCGGTAAAGGTCTTTCTCGAAATGTGGAATCGTAGGTCACCGCCGCTCATCAAATCGACAACTAGGTACCTAGTGAATGGATGGTCAGCAACGGGCGGCGGATGGTGTCGAAAGAGCTATGCCTCCTACATGTATTCGATATCTTGAAAACTGTATCGCAAGTTGCAGATAAAAGGATGGTTCACGTGCTCGAGCATTCGACGCTCTCGTATGATGTTCCGCACACTCTCGGATCGTACAACTATTGCGAGGGCCAGTCGTCAGTATCAAAAGGTTGTAACGCGCCAGGCCTCACGTCTCAGCGGCCGGAGAGGGGAAGAGGCAACCAGACAAGGCGGCAGGGGAGGCGGTGATATGTACCTTCATCTTTTCGGATGTACTTGAGGGCGAAGGAGAGATTTGTGTCTTTTCTTTCGACGATCCGCACCTTGCCAAAGGCACCTCTGCCGACAACTCGTAGCAGGCGGAAATGGTTGAGGTTGACTGGACAGAGAGAGACGAGATGGATTAGCTTGGCGGCACAAGAGATCGAGGTGGCAGCAATAAGCGGCGGGAGAGAGGAGTAGGAAAGGCCGGGATTGGGAGACGCGGTGCAGTGCCATAGGAGCAGCGATTGCACGACAGCTCGAGACGGTGGTAATTGTCTTTTTCACCTCCCGCTTAGTGGCGGTCAAGGTGGTGTAGGATTACGGTGGTGGTGGTGGTGGTGGTTGCGGTGCTGTGCTGTACTGTGCATTCGGGGAGAGGATGGGCTGCGAAACACGTACCTTCACCATCCAAGTCGATGGGCTTGCCCTGGCTATTGCCCATTGCGACGTGCAACAGTCGTCTTTCTCAAGAAGCGTCTCGCGTCTGCACTTGTTCGGATCTAAGGAAAAAGATGTCGAGTCGAGTGCACCATGATCCAGACGTGGGGGGACAGTAGTTTGTTTGGTTTTTTTGGTTTTCGGTATTTCTTGTTGTTGGTTTTGGGGGGCGGGGACGAAGGCGGCGAGTGAATGGGAATGGAAACAATAATGGTTTTTTTTTTTTTTTCCAATTGCGAAGAGGTGGAAAGCAAAGTAAGGCAAGGCAAGAAGGAGAGACGAGGACAAGAGTGTGAGTGCACTGGCAACACGAATGGAGCACAGGTAGGATAGATAGGAGTGGGGCCTTATTGCAGTCAGCTGGCACGGGGTGACAGGGGTGACGGGGGGGTTGTGCTGCGCAAGTTGCCTCGAATGACGGTGTCGAACCGGAGACTTGGTGAGGAATGGGGAGCAAAGGGTGGATGGACGAAGAGCAGAGAGAGGAAGTAAAGAATAAATGGGGCTTGGGAGATGGGGGGGAGTGGCCGGTCTAGCTGCAACAACAGGGGAGAGGAGAGCGAGAGAGTGCGAAAGAGAGAGAGAGGGGACAAGAGGAGAGGAGGGGGGAGGGGACGAGAGGGACAAAAGAAAAAGACCAGGGGGCTCACGGGCCCAAGTACACACTCCCTACCTACAGAAAGTAAGCCAAGACAGGTATTTGTAGATAGGCCAACGATATACATATTAGTAGGCGTCTGGGGGGTGGTTGTTAATTACCTACATGTAACTTAAGTTTGAAGCTGCTGCTAGGTAGTGTTGATGCCAGGGGCTACACTACCTACCTAACTACCTACCTACTGTAAGCAAGTGACTATCTGCCCTCAGACTGACGGTCCAGCACTGACACAGACTTAATAAGAGACGGCCAGCAAACTCCTGACAGGGTAGATCAGGAAAATGTAAGAGGCACAAGAGTGCAGACAAATTACACGATAATAATATAGCATCTCGCCTCCTTCTCCCACATGGTAATAAGCGAACAGTAGCAGCAGCCAAGTGTAAACTATTCTGATTCATCTTGTTTTCTTCTCTTGTATGGACTTTCTCTCCTCCTGGTTTACTTGCAGGGGAGTCCAGCTTCAAGGACCAGCCCGGGCCGAGCGAGGAAAGCAAAACCTGCCAAGAGTGAACATGAACCGATAGACAACGTCGGTCCGTCAATGTGTAAGCACATCGGCCGCTCTGCTCAATTCATCCCTTCAAAGCGCAGCTAGCTAATGTCGGCATAGGAAAATGTGCCGTACGCAACGGTATCATGGTATCTACCTACGTTGAAGCCGAGTGCCTAGGTACTTGAATGCCCCCCCGGGGAAGGGCACTATACATCACTAGCTGATGTACACTACCTAATATGCGGGAGTTTGGCTTCGGTGGCCAGGACCACGTCGTTTCTCCCTTCACTCAGGCTCGTCAAGGTTTTCTTCTACGGACGCAGAGTCGGCCTGCGGCTGCCATGCGATTTTGCTTTGTAACGTCGTGCTGCCTGCCGCTGCCGTTGCCGTTGCCGTTGCCGTTGCCACACTACAACATTGTGCAGCCGTGCTTCTTCGGTATGCTTTCCACGGCCCCCAAGGTTGGCTTCTTCACCCATAAGCCCAGGAAACCCCTAGAGACCGTCGCGATCGGTAATGTACGTAGGTCAAGCTAGGCCAGGATGCATCTACGGATACACACTACAGAGTAGGAACCCCGTCCGTCCCACGTTGTCTACGGAGTACCTACACTAGGTATCCGCACCTACCTTTTGGAATTACAAGGTGGGCCTCCGCGCCTCTTGCTCCCAACAGGGGGGGGGTAGGCTCAACATGATGTGAATGGCAGCGTGCGTGGGAGCGAGAGTGGGAACCGGCAGGCTTGTGCAACGAGGCAGGGATCATGGTCAGAGTAAGGTGAGAGCGAGAGAGTGAGAGAGTGAGAGGGAGAGAGAGAGAGAGAGAGAGAGAGAGAGTACTTGCATCCTCATCGGCGAGAGTTGAGGACAAGGGTGGTGGGGTTGAAGAGGGTTTGCCGAATGATTGAACGATGGATCATGCCGGTAATCGACAAAGCAAGACGACCTGCAGCAGTCCGAGATGCCCTGGTCCTGCTGTTGCTTTTCTACGCTCTCATTTCCCATTGCTACAGGCTGACGGACGACCCATGGTGAGGATTGGCCCTGTTCCCCAGATAAGAGAGTCCGAGGCTCTCCACCCACAATCAACCCTATCGCTTGCACTACTATATAGGCCTCCTCCCTAGGTAGGTAGTATACTATGTAGATAGATGCCTGCTAGACAAGAGCCGAGCCGACTGCTGATCGGCGTCAAGTCTCGGATGATGCAACAGTGAAAGATGAGGGAGGAGCCTTCCAGAACCGAGCAGGCCGCCAAAGACGGAACAATTTACCATGTAGGCGCCTAAGCGCAGGTAACATGACCTCTCGTGGCTGCATGTTAGGTGGGTAGATGGGAAATGCCATCTCGCCAAGCCGCACCTGGTGGCAGAGCACATGAGCAAAGCCCCCGTAGGCAACCGTTTGTTTCCTTTCCTTGTTTTCGTCGTCAACTGGGTCCGGTTCATTTCTCTCATTCTCTCTGTATCGATGACACGGTAAGGTAATGGTCGTGAAGAACTTTCCTTGGCCCACGGATCCTGCTCCGGAATACCCGTGCTGAGGGTAGATTTACCTGGTTTTACCTAGTACTCTCAGGCAGGAGTTTACCATCCATCCATTGGTTGAGAAAAGCATCGCTAGCTGCGACATCCGCCAAGTTTATACCTACCTACCTACCTACCTACCTACCTATCTAACTACTTACCCACATAGGTAGCGAGGTGTTGTGCCCGAACTCCAGGTAACCACACGCTCCCCCCACCCGAGTCAATAGAAACGTACGGTATCGTTCTATTTTCATTATTCCAGATACATATGCCGTTGTTTTTCTTTCTTTCTCTTTTTTTACCTACAGACACCCACCAAAAGGTCCGAAACGTGCACTTACTTGTCTGACAGCTGAGGAAACACGAATAGGAGTCTCGCCCGAAGCTGGAGCCGACTGCCCAACGCCTTTGCCGGATGCCCACCACATGTCGCGTGGTGCGGCGTGCGACATATGCCATCCCTATGCCGTTCAGCCAGAACCTAGTGTGGCAGTTGCGGCAACCAACTCCTGCGTTTGGATCGAGATGGTTGAGGAACAAAGTCACGGCCAACCTCTCTACCTACCCGAAGCTCTCGCACCTACCTACCTACCCACCTACCTACTCTTACTCCCTGCCCCTTGGCGTAATCGTCTTACATCACCTTCGGCAACGAGTTAGACAGGGGACGCCACGCATCAAGTAACACGCCGCTTCTGGAACAACATCCATGGCACAACCAATCTCGCTCGACTCGACCAAACCTGACCGTGCTTCATTGCGCGGCTTCTCCCTACAGGTAGACATTCGCATCATGTTTCCTCTTTACGTCCAAGTCAAGAGCCGTCGCCGGTGCCACCGCAGCCAATCGATCCTGGGTACGACAAACAGCCCCATCAAGCAACTGACATTGATTAGCGTCGACCGCGGCCGCGACTTGACTCAACCCAAACCTAACACATCGGCGGCCTTCGATGGGCCAGCCGCATCTGGACCGTCGAACGCTTACGCTTGGTTACTGGACGAATTCGAGGGGCAGGCCATAGCTATTCCCTTGAAGACAAGGTTCGATGCAGTACCTTGGGGACTCGAGAAGGTTTTGTACACGAAGTTAAACCAAGTCGCCAATCACCGACGAGTTCATGGTCGACCAGCCATCGTTGCAATGGTCATGGATGGCAGCAGATAACGAGCCAACGCCCAGGCCTATATCGCGCCGTGCTAAGTTAGGCGCCCCTAGATCAAAATGTCGTGGCCACGAGGCCAACCGCCGACAAACCGACCCGGGCCTTCGCCCTAGTTGCCGGCCGGCCGTCCGTTGCCCAACTTCCCCCTCTCTTTCCCTCTTCCGCCATACATATGGATGCTGCCGCGGTGCAAGCTACTGGCCAGCAAACCGGCCTATCATCGAAATTCGCAGAGCCATGTTTCGGCTACGATGTTGAGAAATTCCCAGAGACTCACGCTACCAAAATAGGTACTTGGACTCTCTGCTTAAACACCGGTACCATGGATCTTGACCGCATGTCAAGATCCACTAAGGGACGTGAGAGCCCAGCGCCGGGAATCACGGACCTGAAAGGCATGTAACCAACCCAGTGTCAAATTACACCACTTCTCCTTCTTCGTCTTTGCAAACTGCATCACAACAAGACGGATGCAAGGGACGCCACCACGTCTTCGTTATGTCCTGCCCCGCAAGCGGGCGCCGTACATTTGCTTTTGCCGGATTCAGAGCAGTCAATGTATCAACAGGGCGGCAGCAAGTCGATTTGGCATCCCTGCCGCCCCCACGTATGGAGAATGCTATGGTGCCCTTTCGTCCCTTTCAGGTTTCCTTAGCTCGCCTCTCTGTTCCTCTCTGCGTATGCCCTTCTGCCACACGACTGACAAACCTGACTAACACCAACCATCACAAGGGAAATTGGGCGAACCTACATTCGAATCGGCTGGCGGTCGACCTCTTCGCAACCCGGACTTTCTGCCAAACAGATTTTGGGTACCATTGAGACTCCGTGCCCCATCGTCGCGTGTATGCTCCATCATCTCCGCAGTGAGCCGAGAAACATGTTCGTCGGCGCGAATGGCTGTCGAGGCCCCGTCAGCATCAGGTGTCCCCCAAACCTGGTCTGTTCCACTGTTTTTCGAGGAACTGATGATCGAGGCTTGCGCATCAGCTTCACCGCCAAGAGCAAAAGAAGTGAGGAAAAGCATCTCGAAACTGTGTACAGGCCTGCTGTTCGGCACCCAACGACGATGACGACGCATCGTAAGTACTATGTACATGTACCGCTGCTTGCCCCACTCTTGACAGATGTTGACCCGCCTGACAACGAAGCGCAGGCACGCCTGGCCCAATCCGAGACACGAAGAACATGTGGAACATGTGGGACGCGAAAAACTTATGGAGCACGAAAGAACATTTTGCAGTCTTCTGGAAAGATTCCTCCCCTTAGATTTCCTGCTGCTGGCCCAGATTAGCGACTCATCTTATTCCCATCCGCACTCGCTCTACCAACCAAGCCACACCGCCAGCTAACTCGAGACACTGTTACAATGGAAACCGCTGTCGGCGGAAAGAAACAAATCCAGACTGGCTTTCCGCTCAGCGTCCCACTCGAGACGTGTGCTTTTCCATCGACCAACCCAAAAATAGAAGACCTCTCTTGATAAATCCGAGTTTCGAGGACGAGGCCCATCTCAATAATAAAAACCGAGTCAACATACCGTAGTACGAGTACATCCAAATGAACAGGCACCGACCATGGCATGGGATTCTCGACCAATGCCATGCTCACACGAAAAGCTCATCCCAGAATCTTGCAGGTTCGTTTCAGAAGCTCCGACTGGAGGAGCATGCTAGACGTGGGAGCACCCATCACCGGTCATCTCCGTGTCAAACACATGTCACAATCCCCCCCCCCCCCCCCCCCCCTTTTTTTTTTCTTTTCTTTTCTTCTTCTTCTTCCAGCATTTGATGGGCGATGGTGTCTGCCGCTGATAGTCGCCAGATAGTCCAGCAGTTGTGGCTTACCTGACCACTCCGCCACTAACAACGCTGCCGTGGGCTGCGCACACAAACTTCACTGCTCAACACTGCTGATCGTGCAGATCGTAACCAAAACCCCAACAATACGGCCGCGGAGGTCGGTCTTTTCGCCCAGTCTGGCAACCGCCATGTTCAGGGGTTCAGTAATGGCCCCTGGGATGTCTAGGAAATCATTGACGACTTTTTTACGTCTTGATGCATCATCCATAACCCCAAGCTCTCCTATTATTGTGTCAATCTATGGGTCTGCTTATCTTCCAGATTTGAAACAGAGGTGCTTCATTGACTAGCATAAGCCTCAAGGCATGTGGCGAAGGAGCAATGAGTCCTGTGGCTGCCCTGCATAGGCATGTATGCCTATATTGTGTACTTGGGCGACCTTAAGAGGGACCGCATTGGCAACGTACGGTAGTATAGGCATTGCATGCGAGGGGCGCGCAAGCTCTTGCAATTGCATCAACGAATTAGCATGTTGTGGGTTATCTCGACCGCCGGCCGGTCAACGTACCTGTAGAGGTAGTACATACGACAGTGACATGCCGATTCCTCCGGTCATGCCAGTCAGAAGACGGCGTATTCGTTCGAAATGCTTGTTTTAGATTTCTAATTAAAATTCCAATCATTCGGCTGGCCAACCCCAGAACCACTTCGGCTTGCTTCAAGGCCCCCCCCCCCGTGCATGACAAAATAAATCTGGCTCTCGCCGGCGAGCTGGAAGGTACAGGACTGACTTTACCAACTGGGCGGGGAGCATTGCGTGCTCCAAGAGGACAGGACTGCAGGAGATTTGGTTTCAAGAAATGATCAGTTGCGCGCGACGAAGGGGCTTGATTGAATGGGTTGCCAGGGCCCCCCAAAAAGAATCCCAATCTCATTTGAAATACTAATGCCAGAGTGTCAACAAGCGCTGTTCATGGCCGAGAGATGATCGGTAGAACGGCCTTGTTATGTGCGACCTCAGTCTGCCGCCGGGCGATAGCATCACCGATGTGCCCTTCCAGTTTCCGCGGGACCAGAATTGCACACGAGCTGTCGGTTCTCTAGCAAGGCCTCTCAAGTAACGAAGCCGTCGTGGGCCAAGGCCATGTCTTGGGACAAATGCCAGCATCGCCAATGAGAGAAGTGCGAACGTTTGTGGCGTGCCCCTTTCGGCTGGCCAACTGTCTCGGGAGCCGGTATACGACCACTCCGCGCCACGCGAGTGATTTGACGAATCACGGACAGCTAGCCTGATTGGTTTCGGCCGAGATCTACGATCTTTGGTGCAAAACCGAGACTTCGCTCCGGCTCTGTAGAGCCAGCTTGCCAGTCTGTGAGCAGCGTCGAAACTGCCGTGTCGTATACTAGTAGTTTGATCATTACCAGTACAGTATGTGGCTTTTTGGAACCATCCGATCTCTTGCGTGATCAAAGCCTGGGGGCACCAGTTTAACAATCGAACTCGTTCACTCAACTCATCAAAGATGAGGGCAGAATGCACCTAGTAGCTCTTGGTACACTGAGAGGATTCGCATGCCTGACCTGGTGTGCACTCCAGGCCCGATATCGTATCTTGGCCGTGAGTGCTGGGCCAACTGTCCGCACGACCGACGAACACAGGCGGAAGGGTATAATGCCCTGTCCATTCTTTGTTCTTTTCCTTGCTATCTTAAGAGGGGGTAAGCTGGCCAACAGAGGACACGAGGGAAACAAGAGCGGAAAACGCGAATGGGGGATGAGGATAGCCACGGCTGGAAAGAGAAGGCCGATGAAGGCATGATTGGACCCCGAGGTGTCCAGGTTGCTTTCTCGTTAGAATGCCGCCGTGGGTGTCTTAAACATTCCGTGAAAGGGACGGGGCCCAACATTGGACTTGCAAGTAGTCTAGTCCAGTCCAGTCGCTCCAGCGGTCTGACTTGGCCAAGTTGTACGGCCAGTGAGGTTGAGTCATTGAAACAATTGCAACCCTATTCCTTGAGGCGTCCGATAAATGACCGGATGCATCCTTTCCGGAAACTGGCATGACTAAACGGGGACGGGATCCCAAAGATCTCAAAGGAATGAGGGAGGGAAGGCTCAATGACTTAAGCAAACCGCCATGTTTCTGAGCGAGGGACTGACCGGCAGCTACTCGAATGTAATCAGCGATTCGCGAGAAACCCACGGCCACCGCAATGGAGCTCTTCTGATAAGGTCGCAAGGGATAGACGAGGTCCGGTCTACATAGACGGAGAGGGGAGAGAGGGACAGCAGAGCGCCATATCGGTCGCCGAAAAAGCAGAGCGAATTTTGCTCTATACGGTTTATGAGTCGGAAAGGACTCGGGTTTTCAATTGTTCTTTGATCTAGGTACGGTGGTGGAAATAGCAATGATGAATTGATGACAATCTGAGGTAAGTACGCCGGATGCCACAAGCCGCGGCTGGTCCTGTCCGTCATTGCACACACATATGGATGACGTCACGGGCCCGGAGAGCTCTCCCTCATCACAATTACGACCACTCTACAGATCTTCTCTTCTCCCTAATCCAAGCAAAATCCTATAACCGATCGAAAACTTTCAATTGAACGGAGCCGAGCTGAACTGAGTATACCGTTCGAAGATAGAAGAACCAAAAGGGAGCAAACCCATCCGCAGTCGAACTTACATCATTCAACATCGACAACGAGAACAAAAAGAGGAAAGAACGAAAAAACGAAAAAACCGACACAACACCGCCACGGAAATATGGCGTCCCGAGCCCTCCGCACACTCAACTTCCGCGCCGCCGCCGTCCAGCCGCGCTTCACCGCAGGCGCCGCCGCGACCAGAAGCCGGGCATTCGCGGGCGGCGCGGCGCGGCGGCACGCCTACAAGGACACGCAAGACCGCGAGTCGTTGAACCCGAGCGGGACCGAGGGAACAAAGACGGGGCGGGACTCGGACGTGGCGCACGAGGACGGGGCGTTTGACCCGTCGACGACGCGGCCCGGCACGGAGAAGGACGAGGCCGGCGGCGGCTCCCTCGACGTGTCGGGCGCCAACCAGGCGGCGTCCAAGCCGCAGGGCGACAAGGCCGCTGGCGACAGCGGGCCCGGCAAGGAGACGAGAAAGGGGGGCAAGAGCGGTGGGTCGAGCGCGGCCAAGGCCGGTAACGTCTAAGCTCGTTTGCACGATGCTTCTGCACGGGTTAGGTGGAGAAGATGATGGTGTATAATCGGATAGAAAGGAAGGTAGAACACTCGGAGCGGTGGACCGATGGGAGGTGTTGAGCATGTACTAGTATCATCAGCATCAACTACGCAGCTACGCAGGGGAGAGGAGACAGACAGACAGAGAGAGAGAGAGAGAGAGAGAGAGAGAGAGAGAGAGAGAATGGCGTTGTTGTCGTCTTGATGTCAAATGCATGGCCATTGAGCATACATGGAAACACGTACTTGGGCCCGTCTTAGTTTATTTTTTTTGTACGTCCGCCGTGAAATAAAATCAAAGGGGGTATCAATTGCGGCCCCCTCCCAACTCCTATCAAACTCCGGGCCCCTTCCACGTCTTTTGTCCATCCCTCGTTCACCTGTTCGTCGAACCTACATTTGCCGCCCATCTCATGCTGACTCCGTTCCATAAACTTACCATGTTCACGTCTCGCACACCCCCGATCTACGCGTACAATCCATCAGGGTCGTCGTTCTCCTCCTCGTCGTCTGGCACGACGACCTGCTCCTTCTTCTTAGTCAGGTCCTTGCGGCACATGGGACAGCTGCCCTTGCTGCGCAACCAGGGGCTCACGCACTCAAGGTCGAAGCGGTGGCTGCTGTGGCACGGCAGCTCGACGACGAGGGGGTACTGGTCGTCGAGGAACTTTTCCGCGCAAATCGGACACGCCTCGTCCTTGCCGAGGGCCTTCTTGGGGACGCGGTCAAGGGAGTCGAGGTACTCCTGCGAGACGCCGGGGATCTCGGTGGGCGGGCTGGCGATGTCGCGCTCGAGGGCCTCGACGAGACCGGAGAGGAAGCGGGCGTTGTCGGCGTTGGGGGCCGTGGAGAAGAGCGTCTGGAACTGCTGCTGGAGGAGGTGGTAGAGGGCGGCGGCGTCGACGGGGGTTGGCGTTGCGTGCGGGTTCGTGTGGCGGGTCGTGGAGGGGGCGTCGTTGGTGGTAAGGTTTTGGAGGAAGGAGGTGAAGGAGGACATGTCAATGCGACGGGTCCCTTCTTGGGTCGAGGGCCCAGACTTGATGTTGTGCTCGACTGGGAGGGATGGTTGTTAGTCAGAGAACGCATGACGGAGGAAGTTTGGGTTTATAGGATACGAGGCGAGCAGAAGGAGGAGATTATGCTCACTTTCGTATTGTGTAGCCATTTTGGGCGGCTGTCCGACTGCTAAGACGTGTCGAGGGCGACACGGGGGGTTGGAATCAGAGGTAAAGCTCTTTCGAGGATCGAATTTGAGGTTGAGATGTGGTGTAATTTTTTTCTCTTTTCCTTTTCTAAGACTTTCTTGGGGAGACCAGGACGAGGCTGCGACGATGATGTGGCTAGGCAGTCATTGGTTGTCGCAAGTTCGGACTGAGGAGGTGAGGGGAGGGGCTAGCAGAAAGGAGGGGGAGCTCCCAGCGCAGGTGCGCCGCAAAACAGAAAGCAGATGCAGGGATCGGCACCCCACGCTGGTGTGGCTGTCCGCCGCATCTTGCACCTTACACCTTCTTCTACCAGTGGCTGACCTGGGCAACCCATGCCCAAGGGGAAGGTTTCCCGCACTGCGGACTATGTATGCCAGTGGCCTACTGTTGCGATCGCGACAATGATTCTTGTTCCTGCGGAATCTCTCCTGCAAGTTGATGGGTTCCTTGGCGTCGGATTTCGGAGTATTCGGATGACCCGACAACTGGTAAAACTCCGCCATGGGTTCCGCAGAGGCGGAAGCTTGGACACAGGCAGAGCGTATCGTATGTATGCACATCATCTTGTCACCAGAATGAAGCACGAGTGGATCAAGTTGGTCATGTTTAGCCCGAGCTGGGAGCCGACATTATATATCGTTATGCGAACTGGCATGGCCATGGCTCGAAGACGTAGAAAGTACCATTATGTAGGTACTAGAGAGTTCGCACTTCCAAACCTAGCTTGTAATGCTTTAACCAGCCGGAACGAAGAATCCTCGGCTATTGGGTGCGCCAAAGTATCAACTGTTGCGGCAACGGAAGCAGGATCCCGGCGATCAGGTAGCGAGTCCCCCAGAATCCGCATGAGTAATGTGGGTGCTGCCAGACCTAGGAAATCGCCATGGTGCCTTGGCAACATTCACCTTGCGATGGATGTTCGTCGTTCTGCAACGCATGTCGTTGATCGCGCCATTGTACCTCAGTGTTCCGAGAGGTGTTCCGATACCATGACAAGGCCAACGGTGCTGGTCATGATTGGACGTGCGCAGAATCCTCTGTTCATGCAAGGTTGTATGGCCGGACTGGTCGGTTTCGGTGTAAGTGCGTCCTGGCAAGACGGTGAGGCAGAGTCACCGAGGCAGATGAGGCTGGCGAACCTAGATGCGAACGGAGTGCAATGTGGATAAAGAGGCTCCCGCAACGATTATACGCAGACTGTCCAGTTGCCAAAAGAGAATTACAGGTGTGGAGCAGGCTCGAGCATGACTGGGTAGGCAACATGGCTTTTGAGGCCGTCTTACAGAGTCCCCAGTACATCCTACCCAGGTAGGTATCTACCATCTACCTACCCTACCCACTTTGTACTTACTATGTATGTGAACTACCTACCTAGAGAAACCCGCTCCGACCTCCCCCGGCCGAGTTTAAAAATCACGCCGTTCCAACTTTCTCAATCGTCCCTTCTGCAACGCAGTGATTTTCTCAGCCACTCTGCCTCATCCATCCAGTCCCATCCCGGTCCACCCGTCGTCTCTGGTGTAAGTGCAGGTGCCAACATCAAGTTACCGTAGACAGCCTTTCGTCATCACCCAGGAGCACTACTCGACGACCATCTTCTTTTCCTTAGCTGGAGCCCCGTCAACAAGCAAGCATCCCATCCATTCGCATTATCCAGCTCTCTACCCTTGCTGCCCAAATCTGCCATCCCCCCTCCTTCTTGCCTCGTCGCACCCCCCCACCACTCCCCCCTCACGGCCTTGTCTCACCAAAGGCACACAGACAGCGTAGAGGTCAGGTCCTTGAACCGGGAGGAGAAGCAAGCAAGCAACAAGCTCCCATAAAGCCCGCATCAACATATCTCACGGACTTCCTGCACCTCGCTCTCGCGCCTCTTTTCTTCTTTCTTTCTCTTCTTTCTTGTCCCACATACAGACAGGAGCAGAACGCCGGCACCTGCAGCATCGCAGACAGTTCCGAGTCGTCTACACCAGATACCACACCGCCGGGTCGGCCCTCGACTCGATCATCTTATTCTTCCATTTTGCCATTGAAACGCAGGTGCCTGCTTCTTCAAAGCCACCGTCGCGCCGAAATTTGTTCCCTCACCATCTCAACTGCCATGGCGCACTCGGCCGCAGTCATTGGGTCTACCGGCCTCGTCGGATCCCACATCCTCACCAACCTCATCACCTCGGAGGCCTTCGCCACCGTCAACACCATCTCGCGCCGCCCGCCCAAGGCCGGCGGCCTAACCCTCAAGCCCATCATCGAGAAGGATACCTCGGCCTGGCCACCCAAGCTGGCCGCCCTGCAACCGCTCCCCACCGTTGTCATCTCCGCTCTCGGAACTACACGCGCCGCCGCCGGCAGCATCGCTGAGCAGTGGAAGATTGACCATGACCTCAACGTCGAGCTCGTCAAGGCCGCCAAGGCCGCCAACATCAAGGCCTTCATCTTCATTTCCAGTGCTGGCACCCGCAGTGCCCTCTCGAGCCAAGCACCCTACAGCAAGATGAAGAATGGTGTCGAGGACGCCATCAAGGAGGCCGGCTTAGACCACGGCATCATTCTCAAGCCCGGCCTCATCCTCGGTCAGCGTGAGGAGAGCCGTGCCGCCGAGGGCATCGTCCAGAGTGTCGTAAAGGCTCTTGGCATGGTCAGCACCAACATCCAGGACAGCATTGGGCAGGAGGCCGAGGTCATTGCTCGCGCCGCCGTGCACGCGGCCGTCCTCGTGGAGCAGGGGAAGGCCCCAGCCGGTGTTTGGGAGATTGACGGCTCCGAGATCGTGAGACTTGGACGGACGGAGTGGAAGCACGGCCCGTGGCCCCGCTCTTAGGTCCTGCGCGGATGCTGAGTGAGTCGATGGAACGGTGTGGTGGAACGGGGGCGTAGAGACTGGGCGAGGGGACGGTCGCCGCCATCCCCCGGGTACGATATGTTCGTGTGAACCTTCGGAAGTGTTCGACCTTGCTGATCAGCCGTGAGTGTCTCGTCTTGCACAGCGTTTCCTGCCATTACACGGCGCCAGCGAGGGCTTCTCTGAACCAGTCGCATCTACAACTCTGGAGAATCTTGTTTCGTGTGGTGGGACGCGATGTTGCCCCTCGTCAGTGAATGGGTGTTGCTTTATAGACGGTCGCGGAAGTTACCTTCCTTAGGTGTTAGCGAGAAGTTAACCTCCCGCTTCTTCCTGCAGTTGGATTTCCATGTTGATGGTTCTGCTTTGTTGGACTTTGTTGATATCCCCTTTTGTATGAAATACCGCCCATTGTGTTTGGACCGGTGATGTTTTATTTTGTGTCTCCTAGCAATTATGCAGAAGAAAAGACTGTCGTTTGTCAGAAAATGATGACAAGGTCTCCGCACTTGAAAATCTTACATGGGACGGATATGCAATAAATAGTATTGGACAGGAGCGACCAGGCACCAATATTGTGATGCATTGTAATACGGGCAGCCTCCGACCTGCCGACTCCTTCCCCAAGAGCCCCCCACCACACTCGTCCGGGCCGAGCAAACAGATGCCCCTTCCTGCACCCTCCCGCTCCTTCGGTTTGATAACGACGGCCAAAGCCTTATCAACCCCTCCATCCAACCGTCCAGCCCCACCACATCTCATCCACCGACGACGACTCACCACTCACTTCAAGTCGCACTTCCCCAGTTCTCGCAAACCTTCCACAGCCTTTTTCGAGCCTTGAACCTATCCCACTCAAAAAAAGAGACTTCCTTTCCTTCCGAGATAGGTCACACGAAAGAAAACCGGTTCTCTGACTTGGAATTATAGTATTTGTGAGCCCATTCCTCGTTGCGCGAAAAGGCATCCATCCACGAGACTGCGAAGCTCACCCAGGCGTAGATTAATCAGCACCACCGAATTTCATCAGCACAGCAGAGGGGCACAAAAACTCTCAGACAGCGACACTTCATCACTCACACACTCACCCGACAAGGACAAGATGGCGGAAGAGACAGCACGCCCTCTCATCGTCGGCCCGGACTCTGGTCCCGAGGCCCCCTTCCCGCTTAAGATGGAGGGTAAGGTGATATCTGGCTTCGGCAGGGGGTCCAAGGAGGTCAGTCAATGTCGCGTCTCTCACCAACGTCTCTCACGGCATGCACGCACGCCTCGTTCTTCGCACCCCACATACTCTACACTTGCGTAGCACCCTCCCTCTCCCTCACCCACACTCATTCTTGGACCGCACCAAAAACTCGTCTCACACGAGAAGCCTCGCAAGAGACCAAGCCGCTGACCAAGTCCCCCACCACCACCACAGCTCGGGATCCCGACCGCAAATCTCCCCGTGGATGCCTCTCAGACTCCCTGGATAGACACCGCCAAGTCCGGCGTCTACTTCGGCTGGGCCTCCCTCTCCCTGCCCGCCTCGCACCCGGACCGCGTCGCCCCGCCGCCCTCCTCCGGCTCCGGCCCAGCCCAGCCTCACCTCGAGTTCCAGTTGTACCCCATGGTCATGTCCATCGGCTACAACCCCTTCTACAAGAACACGGTCCGCTCCGCCGAGGTACACGTGCTGCACAAGTTCGCGGCCGACTTCTACGACGCCCACATGCGCCTCCTGATCCTCGGCTTCGTCCGCGAGGAGAAGGACTACAAGAGCCTCGAGGCCCTGGTCGCCGACATCAACACCGACTGCGACGTCGCGCGGGCCTCGCTCGACCGCGACGCCTGGGCGCCGCCCAAGGCTCTAAGGCCCGGGGCCGAGAGGGACGGCGCGTTGGATGCCAAGTGGCTCGTCGAGCCGCTGCCCAAGGCCTGAACGGCCACCCCCTTCCCCCCTTACAGCGATCATGACGATTTCAATAGACCACGGGTGAATAGAAGCGTAGAATTTCCATATCAGAAATAATCATTTGAAGACGATGAATAACAAAAGTTCTGACTCTGTCCGTAATAGTAAGGGGGGAGGGCAGGACTCTAGGGTTCGTTCGAGATCCTCCCCCTTCTCCCCCTTTCCCCTTCAAAGGGTATGGTCGAAGCGAAAAGTTTGTAGAAACCGATGAATATGAATGAATCATGATCCAGGGATGCGCCCTTACCCTGCTTCCCTACCAAACGGAGGGGTAAACCATGCCTCGATTGATGACGGGAATAACCAGAAACCGAAAGAACAAAAACACGTCGGGGCACTGTCCCGATTTCAAACCCAAAAGATAAAACAAAAACGCCGCCCATGCTCACTCCTTCATATATGCCCTGATCACTCCTTTTCCCACCCATCCTTCACCTTCTCCTTCCTCTCCATCTCCGGTTTACACTGCCAGGCCATGCGGTTCTTTGTTCGGGTAATAGCATGGAAGGAACTGTCTTCTGTTAGTCGTCGACGTCCTCGGTGGGAAGGGAGGCCAGTACTCACGTTCATCACAATCAACATGGGGATATCGAATACGTCTCGTTTAATCATCCAGCAATACCGGCAGTCCACCTTGCCGTCCTTCTCGATCTTGGAGATGCCGTGCTCGCCGTCGATGCGGGTGACACGGTTGCTGAGCATGCTCTTGCGCGGGTCCTGCTGCGGCGCCATGTCCGTCGACACTGCGGCCTCGGCCTGCTCCTTGGTGCGGTACTTGAGGATCCGGCACGTGCGGTTGACGCTGCCGCGGCTGTCGCCGAACGCGAGGTGCGAAAAGTCGTCGTAGAACTCGACGACGCTATCGTCGTCGAGGATCTCGGCGATGAAGACGGGCTGCTTGCGTGATCCGCCCTCGCCCCTGAGCTGGTCGAGCGTCGAGGAGGGCGGCTTGGGCGTCGAGATGCCGGCGCGGCCCGTGTTACGGCCGCTGTTGGTGGTAGATCCCGCCCCGCCCGTGTTGACATTCAGGTTCGACTCGTTCCCCAGGAGGACGTCCTTGGTCCACCCGGTCAGCGCAATGAACTCCTTGTTGACGGCGGCGATCTCGCCCGTGCGGCGCAGGACGATGGTCGGCGCGGAGCAGTGGTGCATAAACTCCTCGTACTCGAACAGGGTCCGTTGGAAGCACTTCTCCATGAAGATAAGGTCCTGCCGGCTGAGCGTCTTGGTGCAGGCGATGAATGACGGGCGAATGCTGGCGAGTGCCTTGGCGATGCGTAACGTCCGGTTAGCGGAGAAGCGTTTTGGCAGGTAGTCGATGAGGGCGTGGAAGCCGGCCAGGTACGGATACGGCTCCTTGACGGTATCGTAGATGGATGACGGGTCGCGCTGCCGCTTGCCCAGGAGTGTGTGCGGTCCGCTTTTCTGAGCTTGTCCAGGTTTGGATTTGGGGCGACTCGGGGCGGTTATAGTCTGAGAGTTTCCAGCAGTGCCAAAGTTCCCACTCGGAGATCCTTCAAAAGTAAAGTTAGTAGGTTGCGGGCTGGCTGTCTGGTCTGTGCCGGGACTATGTAGGCTTGTTGGGCCAGCAGCAATGGCGTAGGCATGTGGGAGGCCATGTTGCAAATTGCCTTGTTGGTACATGCCGTTGGAAGACTGGTCTACACCCATGAAATCGTTGATCATACCGCTATCGTAAACTTGGCCAAACTGGTTGTTGCCGTTGCTAAAGACGTTTGTGGACCCGAAATTGACTTCACCGCCCGGTCCGGATAAGGACCCGTCGCGCGGCGGTGTCTCGGCCGCGCCGGACGACATGTGGCCAAGCATGCCAAACTCCATGGCGCCGTATTGGCTGCCAAAGTTGAGCCCTTCCAGATCAAAGTTGAAGATTGCCGGGTTGCTGGGGTCAAACAACGTATTAAAGGGGTCACTGGCGACCTGGGGCGAGATCATGCCGGCGAGGGACCGCGCGGGGTTGCTCGGTTGTGGGAAAGACGGTGATATCGGTGACGGTTGCGCTTGGAACGGTAGGCTCTCGGGAATCCCTACGGATGTCTGCTGCCCGGAGTAGACGGGGAAGGATGCCGTCGAGGTTTGGCCAAAGTAGGTACTGCCTGCGGTGGAGGCCGTGTCCGAGGTGCCGCTGTGATGCCGCTGGCCGTTGGGACGGGTCGGCGCGGCCGTTGGGTTGAAGTTGGGTCCTAATACGGGCCGGAGGGCCTCTGGCGGAGCATCGTGAAGATACTTTGCCTTCTTGCGGACGCCGTCCTGGCAAGCGTCTGCGAGTCCACGTTTAATGCATCGCTGACATGGTCGTTCATCTCCTGTAGTCATCACATCAGCAAGATTGCATTGCAAAGAGCCACACGGGTGGAGCATGGCAGTCACGGCCCGTGTCTGAGTGATATAGAAAAACGAAGGGAGGAAAAAATGAGGCGAAACATGACTTCAGAAGCATTTCACTTAACCAGAGACTATTACGAGCCGGACCCTGAGAAATCGGGCGGAGCTTACCACAAGTCAGGTGGGCTCTTTGACAGGCGAAGCACGCCCGGCGAGCCTTCTTCCTCCTCGGCCGTGAAGGGTCCTTGGGATCATACTTCTTCTTGACCTCGCCATTGGTGTCGGCGCCGCTCTCGTGGGATTCAGCCATCTTGTCGTCGTCGTCGTCTTTTACGGGCGTGTCGGCGTCGTACTCGTGGTCATTATCTGACATGGCATCCGAGGCCTCTGCCCCGGTGTCTTCGGGGCCGTCCGGCATGGCGTCTTGGGTTTATATACAGGCCTCCCCGGGGCAAAAAGAGACAACTCAACTGCTGACGCAGTGACGGAAGCGTACTGCAGAGCCCGATCCAGGAAACTTCTTGGTGCTATGCTTGCGAAACCACACGGCTTACCCTCAAACGGAGGTATGCGGGCCTGGCCAGGCCTGGCCTGGCGTCGCGCTGGGCAGGCGTTGCAGAATAGGAAATGTATTGGGAAAATCTCCCTGCGGTCAGAGTTGAGTGACACACGCCGGGGGGGTCTGGCTGGATTGGCGAGGCACACAGTCTACAGCGCGGCACCGGCGTGGGCTTTTTGTCCTCAGAGCCTGGGTGCGCGCAAGGGCAGCTTCGAGTTTGCGAATGGGATCCGAGCCAGACCGTTGTGGTATGGCAGAGGCAAGACCCGAATCAGGCGCTGTGCGCTCCCGCAGTGCGGACGGGAGGGTCCTGTTGTCTCCCTTCCTTCCAGATGCGCCGTACGCAGGCAGACGAGCGGCTTACAAGCAAGGCGACGCAGGTGAAATTGGGAGAGGGAGCCTTGGGTTTTCGTATCCTCAGCAGTCAGACGTCTCCAATGGTGGGTAGGCGGAGAGAAGGAGGCGTTCCTTGTGCGACGTACTCGTCACGGCAGGACTAGGACTCGATAGTTGGCGCAGCCGTCTAGAGACCGGAGGTTGCGTCGCGGACCACATGAGGTCACGGGGACGAGGACGGGGGACAGGGTATTGGGAGCTGATCGAGGACTGGCGGCGGCGACGGCTTCGAGCCGGAGTAGATGTGACAGAGGTTCTAAGAGGTCGACAGCAAGCGTGATGTCTGCAGGTAGCCGTAGCCCTGGTGCTTGTTGCAGACAGGCACAGGCAAGCAGGCAAGCGAAAGTCGATGACTAGTTTAGGGCAAGCAATGGTTGTGGAGGGGGGTCGCATTCGCAGTCCAAAGCCGAAGTCGAAGTCGCGGCGGCGCAATTGAGCGGAAGACGTCTTCGTCGTCGGGGTCGGGGTCGGGGTTGGAGTCGGAACCTGTGATTTTTGGAGTCACGATATTTATCCTCGGTCGGGTGGAAGAGGAGCACGCGAGGAGGTTTCGTCTCTAGAGCTGACGGTAACCGAGAAAGAGAAACTGCAAAGTACCACCCACCCACACATGCACTAATACTCACAGAGGACGAACACCATCCCCCCCCCAGCCTCACTGTCGTTGGTCAAGATTTGCTTGCTGGGCTGCGGGGTTTTCCTTGGACAGAATGCCAGGCCCGCCATTGGCTGAGTGAAGAGGGATGTGGGTGGCGCATGTGGGTACCTACCCAGCCCAACGACCCACTCTGTATCGGCTACTTCAGAATGACGACAACTAGTGCGGCAGACAGGCGCCGTAGACGCCCAGAGCTGGAGTACCTGATACTCTCTCTCTCTCTCTCTCTCTCTCTCTCTCTCTCTCTCTCTCTGTTCGCGTCCGTTGTTGCCCAGATTTTGCGCCGTCAGTCAAGTCCCTTGAAGAGCCTTTTGATCAGGTTTGTGCCGGAGTACTGTGTCAAACCATGAGCAAAAGGTTGTGTGCTTCAACAATAATAAAAAGAAAAGAAAAACGGAAGGACCTTGCTTACTTTCCATTGTTCCTCCGGACCTCTTCAAGGTTTCGCTGGTCTCTTGGTAGGGTACGTATCTATTCGTACCTAGGTAGTGTAGGCTTGCCCTGCCCCCCGCCAGCTGCGCCTACGCCTGCAGAAGCTGCACCTGTGCATATGCCGCTCGGGCCCAGGTTCAATCCGAACAGGAAACGGCAACCCTCTCGCACAAGCCAAACATGTGCATGGGCCAGGCTGGTCGACCTGACCACACCTTGTTTGGTCCAATTCACGGTCCAATTCACCTCACCCACGGCCTACTCTTATGTTAACCTCTTGAAATCGTATCAAAATCTCATCAAATCCGAAACCCAACGCTTGCTAACAACAACCTACCCGTCTATGTCCATACCTAATCTGACCCTATCCTCATGGCCCGGAGTCCCTCGGACACCCCTCAGTTTTCTTACCGATATGTCCCATCCTAGTTGCACAGCATCGCGTTAACGACGCAACTGCAAGCCACACTATTGGCCATCTGGCATTTCCACTGTTCCTGTGCTGCACGTGAGATCCAATACGATCTACGCGTCCACCAGGGCCAACGCCGTGCTGCCTCGGGGCCAAGCAGACGCCGGCAGTGTACTAACATTGGCTTCACCTTTGACTGTGTGACTCAGGCGCTGCTCGCCCAAGCTTTTGTATGGCATCATGGCATTCAAATTTGGTATAACCCGCGGGTCGAGCATCGGCCTCTTCATCTATATGCAGTGCAGCAAATATTAGGGGTATCTCGTTGCATGCGAGCACAAAACCGTACAGGGCCTCACGCCGCCGTCATTGGCAGCCATTCGATACGCGGCCTTGTGTAGCGTGATCCTCCACCTTGTCGTGTCGCCACTACCTGATGCCACTCGATCAATGACAGGCCAAGCCTATGGCCTTTTGCAGACGGCTGCTGCCGTCACCTCATGACGATCGTCGTGACTAGCAGCCGCATCTGCTACGTGCCGTCTCCCGCCTGCTGTTAGTCGTCCAATATTGCCATACAGCATCCTTGTTCGGCCGCCTGGGTCAGGAACGTGCTCGTTGCGTGCATGCGCCCAACCAGAAATTAATAGCAATAACGGAGCTGCATGCGACGCCATCGACCATTCAGGGCCAAGCAGCCTCTGTCAGTCATCCGGGCCAATCTGCAAAGTCTGTGCGGTGCCGCTCATGTCTGATCCTTCACCAGCTGTCGCTGAATCTCGCGTTGACTCGGCCCGCTCGCCACCGATCGCATGCGCTTCATTCATCAGTCTCGAGCGTTCTTCCTCCTAGCCACGAGTGGCGAATCGGCTGCGGGCCCTGATCCTCTTGCCGTACTTGAAGAAGATGAATGGAAACGGCAGCATGGCCACCGTCAAGAAAGCGAGCAACGACGAGGCCCAGGAATATCCCAGTTTGTTGTACATTTGAGTCCCGAACAACGGGAAGGCAGCTATCCCAAGGCATCCAAGTCAGCATAGAACCGAGACACGACACCACCCGGCCGGGTGGTTATGAGCGTTGGTGCCACTAGGTAACTCACCAGCAAACATGCATCGCACAAACGCATTGCTTGCGAGGGCCGAGGCGGCGTACAAGGGATAAGCATCGACCTGTGAGCCCAAACTTTTTTAGCACAATTCCGTCGTGTAACCCCCGGTCCTGAGACTGATTCCAAACCCCTGGAACGCCACAATCGGGGAGCCGATAGCGAGAGGGCCACACTTACAAGAAACGTAAAGATGCCAGTAAAGACAAGGAGAGTTCTGTGACACCACCAAGGCGGTTAGCTGCATGTCCCGCATACAAGTTGGGGGATAAAAACGAGACAACACTGTGGTCCGTAAGGCCTGACAAAGCTTGCCTAACGGCCGAGAGCAAGCGCGAAGATACATGAACCTGCAGAAACCTGCAGAAACCTGCCGGAGGCGACCACGGGCATGTCGTGGAATCACGGGTCATTCTCCAGCTTTGGGTCGTGCTTGCGATGCTGTGCGAAGGTAAAAACGCCGACTTACCCTGCTCCAAAGATGGCAGATCCAATGATGGGCATGATCCAGTGCAGATGGAGACTCCATCCAAACCAAAAGATGCCAATGGGGCACAGGAAGGCGCCGCAGATGACTGCAGGGAGCCGGAATTCTGGCTCGCTTGCCCCCTCGACGCCCGTCTCCTTCTCCAGATCGGCTATAAGCCGGCTGCGGATATGGTGCCACAAAGGGTCGGTCGCGGCGGCAAGGAACATGCCAACGAGGATGCCCATGAAGGTCAATCCGACTTGCCACAGGTTGAAACCGTGGACGTTGCTAAAGACGAGCGGGAACGCGCCGAAGAAGAGGTACAATATGCCCAAGAGGATTGCCGAAAAGATGTCGAGGTTGAGGACCATGGGCTCGAAGGCGAGCAGCTGAAAGGGGCGCATCAACGAGATGCCAATGGTCTTGATGACGGACTTTGTCGTCTTCTCGACGGGGGCCTTCCAGCGCTCATCTCCCGTCTCCTTTCGCATCTTGCGTGCCTTGTTTCGAAGGACAACCGGATCTGTACCGCACACGTCAGCCGCAAGGAGCTAATCCGAGGCGGGTTGGAAGGGGAAAGAGGCGCGTCCCCTCCACGGGTCAACTCACGATACGTCTCAGGTACGAAGACGAGAATAGCGACTAATAGCGCAAAGGCCCAGATGATCAACACATAATAGGTCCACCTCCAGTCGGCGTTGTAGTTGATGAAGCCGCCAATCAGCGGGCCAATGCAGGGCCCGATGAAGGGGGCAAGCGAGTACATGAGCATCGGAGCTTGGAGCTCATGGCGGGCGAACAAGTCGCTGACGGTGCCGCCAGACACGGCCAGGAAGGCGCTGCCCGATAGGCCGTCGAAGAAGCGGGAGACGATCATGGTCGCGATGTTGTGGGCGACGGCTGAAGGGATGAGCCAGATGAGATACATACTCCAGGAGACAATGTAGATGGGCCGGCGGCCGCAGAACTCGCTGAGCGGGCTCAAGAACATGGGGCCCAGGCTGATTCCAAGGACGAAAGTCGACAGGCCGATGGTGGCCACGATACGGGAGTTGCCGAACTCGGCGTCCATCTGGCCGTAAGTCGACGTGTAGATGGAACTCGCGGCGGTGCTGTCTCACAACGTCAACGCCCCCGTTCCTCATATACCGGCGGTCTCACTTACACGCAAAAGCTGGCGCACGACACGATGGACACGACGAGCCACTTTCTGAACTTGCCCATGCTTCGTGGGCACATGGGGTCGCTGTCACCGCCGTCGAAGGCCACCTCGTAGGGGTCGACCTCTTTCTCGGCCGCTCCCCCCTGCCCCTGCGGGCTGTCGTCTCTGTGCTCGTAGTCGTCGCAGCTATAGCCGTTGTGCGAGCGCGACCGGCTGAGGGACCGCGAGCGCCGGGCGGATCGCGTCGATGCGCTGCTGATGGTGCCGGTGCGGATGGGTTCGAAGCCCGACTCCCCGTGGACCGTGGTGCTGTCATTGTCGGGATGGGACGAGCGGCTCTCGGCCTTTTCGATGTCGTCCGTCATGGTCGGGCAACTGACTTTGTTGAAGCGAAGAACAGGCAGTTCCACACGATTGAATATTATCGTTCCCCCCCTTTCTCCCCCCCCCCCCCCCCTTTTGATACTCGGGTCGCGGATGTCGGGTATATAAGTAAGGGTGTTCCGGTGTGTGGTGTGGGCCGGCTTCCGAGTTCCAGGAGGCTACTGTGGATCGTGATAGAACCAGGATCGAGGTAGGTCAGGTTCGACTGCTTGGCCCAATTTTGCTTGCGGCCAACAGATGGTAGGGTGTGGATAGATTTTGTCAAGAAGTGGCGGAAACAAAAGACATCTCCCGTTGAAACGCTTTTGTTTCCTATCTGTAACCACGAGATCGGAAGAACAGAACAGGGAAGCGGGCGATAGTCTCCTTTTTGTTTGCAGTTCGAACAAGGTCAAGTAAGTGGGTATGGATAGCACGGCAGAATACCATCATCACGCACGACCATCATCCAAGCTACGTATCGCTCAATCCCCTACACCACTACGAGCGCAGTTACATTAGTCAATGATGGATGAGTGGTTCCAGCTAGCGGCGCATCCGTCACCATTTGGTAGATTATTCAGCCCAGAGACGCGGTTCGTTGCTCGCTCTTGATTCAATGGTACCCCGGCCTGGAAGTGGATCTCGTCATTGCGGCCAACGCGAAGGGAGGGGAGGGGGGCACAACCATGTCGTGGAGCCCCTGTGGACGAAGGCGGGTGGGAATGGATGACGCTGCTGCTGCAAAACGGGGGGGGTCGCCGCCGCCTTTGCGATTTATCCCCGGAGGCGCGGCGGCGGCCGGCAATAGCCAACCAAGGACATCAGTATCGGAGAGTAAAAATGGAGTGAGAATGGGAGTGGGAGTGGGAGTGGGGGGGGAGAGAGAGAGAGAGAGAGAGAGAGAGAGAGAGAGAGAGAGCGCTCGTCTGGTGCCATCACACGGGTGCCGCAACCATCTCGTTGGAATAGCAGGTTTATCGCATTCCGTTAGTAAGCACCACAAAACGAGAAAAGTGCCGCATGGGAAAGTGGAAAGAAAAGAAAAAAAACAGAAGGGGAAAAAAAGAAAGAAAAAAGGGACCGGCGGAGCGGCTTCGGAAACAAACCGTCGGTGACGTGACGCCGCAAAAACCGAGAGAGAGCAGACACCCTTCGACATCTGCAGCATCGATAGGGTGAGACAGGAGGCGCCTGTCAATCATTTAGTAAACTTTCCGGCAACGAGTCGTAGGGCTAAAACGGGTCTTGTAACGTACGCGCTGGAGAAGCCAACCCCGACAAACACAACCACAGACCAGACGGCGGAATTCCACGTACCCTGGGCATACGAGCGGTCGGCCCCCGGAGCGAAGCTAGACCGGATTGACCTTGAAGCTCTGGGAGGGAGAGGAAGGGATCCTACTTCTTCCTTCCCTTCTTCTTCTTTTTCTTCTTCTTCTTCTTCTCCCACTAGAGAAACGCCAGTCCTTCCTGGAGGTTCGTGACGAACCAGGTACGTCGCAGCATCGCGACCTCACTGATGGAGGGGGAGGAATGGAATGGAAGGTTGATCCCCGCACCCCAACTGCCTACACTAAGAAGTATCATATCTGGGCCCCCCCACCCTACCTAGGTAGGTACCTAGGTACAGTACCAGCTCAAAAGTCTTGTAACAGCAATAAGGGTCACATGATGCTTGTCTCACATAAACCAAGGCTAAACAATTCGGTTATTATGATAATGCTGTGTAAATCCTTTATAAATATGGGTCACACGGTGCATTCCTAGTTGCTTGATTGGGTGTTCTTTTTGCTGTAACAAGACTTTTGAGCCGGTACTGTAGGTACTCTGTGAACCTCCACCAGCATGCTGGTTAGCCCGATCCGGACGCTGATGCTTCGTCGCTTCGCTTCTTGTGCACAGCGCCGAAGCCGCGAGGATCGGATGGCGTCACGTCGCTCCCACGCCGCCGGCACCAAAGCCTGTGCTTTTCCTGACAGCTCCTCAACAATTCGTATTGATAACCCCCTTCTCTCCGTCCATGACTCTCTATCTCCGCGCCCAATCCGCTATTCGGTGCTGGCTAAATCCGCCTTGTTAATTATTGGGCCACCCAAGTGACGTGCTGCTGCTGCTGCTGCTAATACCTAGATTCGCGAACCGTGAGTATTACTAAAGCTTGAACATCACCCGACATGTGCTGGATTGGTAATGCTCCATTCGTTCGCTGCCATCATCTCTTTACCCGTCGCTTGCTTGCCAAATGTACTGTCAGGGTTTTTTGGGACCAGAAAAAACATCACCGAAGAGCATGCCGGTCTATGTAACTCTATCCATTGTTTGACTATCTACTCGGAGTCTCGTCGTGTGCATCTCCATTGGTGCGTCATTATCATACATGGCCTTCAATCTTCCCTTGCTACATGACTATCATCGCCCGTCGCTCTTCTCTATACATGAAATATGCCCTGTTAAACCAATTAAAAAAATGCAGTTGCCGAACCCTGGAAGGAATTAAAAAAAACAAAAAACGCCAATTGCATGCAACAAAATCCTTACGTGTCGTCCGTGTGTCGTCGTCTACTACTAGTCGTCCGCCCGCCCGCCGCCGGACCTCCGAAAGTCCGCTCTCTCACATCCGGTAGTACTCTGGCACGTCGTCAAAATCCGGCACGGTCCCTGAGCAGTCAAAGTCCCGGTCGTACGCCTTGGCCGGCAGGATCCCGGCCGCGAGGCCCTTCTTGTAGCTCCACAGCGGCGCACTCTCCGTGTCCCACGTCCAGTACCACCACCCCCACCCCTTCTCGAACGAGTGCATCTGCGCCTCAGCGAACATCTGCAGGAACTTCTTGTAGTCGCTGCTGAACCCGTTGGCGTCGCCGTTGGCCGCGTTGCAGTCGCACCTCGTGTCCTGCGTCGGGCACCGGGGCTCGAGGATCGACGTCGTCGCGTTGCCCGTGTTGTAAGTGCCAGTCCATCGGTTGCCCCAGCCGACGTTGGTGAGGTACTTGGCGCAATCCGTGTCCGCCTGCGACCACTCGGCGAAGAGCGTCGGCCCGTACCCCGTCGACGTGTCCATCGACTGCTCCGCCTGCTGCGTCCACCCGCTACACGCGTACTCAACCTTCTTCTTGTGCGTATAGACGATCTGGTCCGTGTTGAAAATGACGTACTGGTGCACATCGAGCGCCAGATCGCTATACCCCGTCAACTTGCCCTGCCAGTTGGCCAGCCCCATGAACCCGTCGCCAAAGACCACGATGCCCCCGATGCCATTGCTCTTGACCAGCTTGTACGCCTGCGCCGTCCACGACACCACGTCCGCGTTATTCAGCTCCACGTTGCGCGGCTCGTTGGCCAGCCCGTAAAAGGCGATGATGTTCTTGTACCGGTCTTGAGCGAAGAACTTGGAGAGCCGGTCGTGCATGTCGAGACTGCGCTGCGCGTTCGTCGCGCCGTCCTTGCCGTTGAGCCAGCCGATAGCGCCCTGCCGGCCGGAGTGGTTCCAACCGTTCTGACTGCCGGGCAGCCCGTGGACGTCGAGGTTGACCCGGAGGCCGTACTTGCGAGCCCACTCGATGCCGCGAAGGAGGTAGCGCCAGGAGGTGCGGAAGAGGTACGGGTCCCCGTCGTAGACCTCGACGGCCCAGTAGTTGAAGGGGATGCGGACATGGTCGAGGCCGGCATCGGCGATTTCCTTGAACGTCGATTCCGTAACGAACGTCGCGTAGTGCTTCTCGAGGACCTCGGCCGTCTTCTTCGTGCCGAGGTACTGGCAAAGCGTGTACTCGTCAATGATACCCAACCGCGAGTCGTAGTCGAATAGCGACGGCGTGATAAAGGGTTCCAGGTTTAGCCACCCGCCGACGTTGACGCCGCGGGCCGGTCGTGATCCGTACGACCCCCAAGAATCTTTGATGGCTGGCACCTTGTCGTTGGCGCGCTGCGAGTCGTCCCAGTCCGTGTATAGGCCCATGACGGGTAGGTCGCCAACCATTTCATCGGTAAAAGTAACGTTGAAGTCGGTCGTGTCCAGCCAGGACCACGGGTCAAGGTAGGTCCCGCGCCACTGCATCGGTACGCTGTCCTCATCGCTGTCGCCCAGAGTGGTTTTCGACGGGCTGCTCTTGTTCGAGTTGTTCTTGCTGACCACTACTGCCACCACGATGATGATGATGAGCAGCACCAGCGAAATTCCGAGGCAAATCCCTGTCAAGGTTAGTCATCGTCAGAAATGCCCGCGCCTGTTTGACTCACAAAGCTTCTTCCGCTTCCGCACGGGCTGTGGGGGATCTACGATCAAGTACTCCTTCTCGAGGCTGTGGTCAGAACTGCTCCATCCGCCGCCTCGCAAGTGGCCGCGCGAGCGTCCCTCCTCCACCACAGCGCCGCTGACCACCCGTCTCTTGTTGCCCTTGTGTTCTCTCCTTGGCTTTTCGTAGATCGCTTCTCCGTCCAGCTCCCGCTCCGCCCTCCTCGGACGCTCCCGCGGCGCATCTCTGTACTGTTGTTCGCGCCGCGCCCTTCTCCTCTCTGCTCGTTCTGCCGCCCTCTCTGCGTCTCTCTCTGGATCCCTTGTGCCGTCCGCACGCGACTCCCTTCTCTTTTTCCTCTTCGTGTTCTCGTGGTTGAGTGCCGCCAGCGCATCAGCAGACAGCGCTTGTGACCTCCTCTCGTCCCTGCTCTCCCCCGAGTCTGTGGCTGGCCGTCTGGATCCTTGCCCCTGCGATCGTCGTTTCTTGTGATGATGCTTCCTGCCCGATGAGTCTCGTGGCCGATGCGACGACGGTCGGGAAGATTCACCGGGCGACATTTTCGTCGATGGTTTGTCCGTGAAAGTGCTAGCCGCCGTTGCACTGGAATGTTTTGGGTTCGGTCAACATTCCAGACGTGAATACGTACGTGCTGACGCCAAGGGTAACGAATCCAATTCCCTGTTTTGGAGGTGCATAGACAGCTCGGCAGTTGGCAGGACAACAATCGATGTATCGATCTTATCAGGGCGTAAAGTGGCTACAAGGGTCTGTGGGAGCCAAGGGCCGCTACAGCCCCGCGAACGCCGGCGCAAGCCGAACTTGACTTACATCACCCGCCATCCCTCGGTTTAGGACGAGAGAGCCCCCTCGTTGAGCCGGCCGTCCTCAATCCCTTCATCTCTAGTCCCTTTCCAAATCCAGGAATTGACTCCTCGTAACACTTCCTTTGGCTCTCTCAATTATTCGCAATGAGGTCATCTATCTCAATACGTCCATTGCGGCGAGCGCTGGCGCCGTCAGCCTCAATACAGCTTCCCCTCGCCGTCTCTCGGCTTTACTCGACACACCCTCCGAATGCGAAGCTCAACATTCCCGTCGACTACGCGACGACCTCGCTACTCGCACACTCCTCCCAGACAGCCCTCAGCACAGCAGACCTTCCGGAGGAGGTACGAAATGGCACGACAAAGAAGATGAACCTGTTCCAAGCCATCAATGACGCCCTCTCAATTGCGTTGGCGGAGGATGACTCCGTCATGGTGTTTGGCGAAGACGTAGCCTTTGGTGGTGTCTTTAGGTGCACGATGAAGCTGGCCGAGACATACGGTGCCGATCGTATCTTCAATACACCTCTCACAGAACAAGGTATCATGGGATTCGCCATCGGAGCAGCGGCGGAGGGTATGCGGCCAGTCGCGGAGATCCAGTTTGCTGACTACGTCTACCCGGCATTCGATCAACTGGTCAACGAAGCGGCCAAGTACCGGTATAGAGACGGAGCGTGTGGTCGCAGCGTGGGCGGACTAACTGTGCGAATGCCCTGCGGCGGCGTCGGCCACGGCGCCCTATACCACTCTCAGTCACCCGAGAGTCTGTTCACTCACATTCCTGGCTTGCGAGTGATAATGCCCAGATCTCCTCTTCAGGCCAAGGGTCTATTGCTAGCAGCCATCCGCAGCAACGACCCCTGCATCTTCATGGAGCCCAAGATTCTGTACAGAGCTGCCGTCGAACAGGTTCCAGCGGGGGCATATACGCTACCTCTGTCCAAGGCGGAAGTCCTCAAGGAAGGCAAGGATGTCACAATCATCTCATACGGGCAGCCTCTGTACACGTGCATGTCGGCCATTCAGCGAGCTGAGGAAGACTTGGGCATCTCTGTCGAGCTCATCGATCTGAGAACACTGTACCCTTGGGATAAGGAGACGGTGTTCCAGAGTGTGCGTAAGACTGGCCACTGCGTTGTGGTGCACGAGGCCATGGTAAATGCTGGTATTGGAGCCGAAGTTGCTGCTACTATTCAAGAGGACCCTGACACGTTCCTGAGACTGGAAGCGCCCGTTGCGAGGGTTGCGGGATGGAGCATTCACACCCCGTTGTCATACGAGAGGTTCAACATTCCGGATGTAGCAAGTAAGTCTGACTCTGTCCTGTTCGTGACATCGAGCAATGCTGACTTGCCCAGGGGTCTACGACAATATCAAAAGAGTGCTGGACTATTGAGGCAATTGCCGGCGGATCGGGAGATTCTGGAACGTGGAAGGGCAGGTGCCAAAATGTAGTACATACCTATGATGAAAACGCGAATTGTCTTCGGATATATGAGTTCAGTAGAATTGTAAAATGTAGATGCCATTGCAGTGATGGAAGCCAGATTGTTTGGCAGCGTGACGATGAGAAAGTACCTCGTGTGCCCCTCTTCCTTCCGCGTGAATGGAGGTTTAGCGCTAACAATTTAGCCCCTTTCCTAGCCAATCCGTCGTCTCCAGTCCCGCCTCCAATTGCCCCGCATTACGTTTCAACGTCGGGAGCAGCAGCAGCAGCTCGACATCGCAGCCGCATCCGCATCCGCATCCGCATCACCGCCATTCAACGTCCAACGTCTAGCTTGCACGACCTACCGAGCCCTTTTCCCAGTGCAGTAGATTCGAAATGTCCCAAGTCGAGACCGTCTCCTCCTTCGTGGAGGGAGCCCCCCCCGGCGAGGTTCGTCCACTACTCCCTAACCGCATAGCTGCAAACCAAGCTAACCCGATTAAAGCTCGCAGATGTTATCGCAGGTAATGCCACGCGCTCCGCACGCCATCCCTAGAAGGATTACAGGCTCGAACGATACTAATACGACAAAGACATCAAGTCGCTCACTGCGTCGGATCCCGACATTGTCTCCAGCCTCGAGCCGGCGTTTAAGAAGTATAACGAGGAGCAGTTCGCTACGGTGAAGCTACCGGGCGGAAGCCAGCAGGTTAGTTCGAAACGGCCGCCAGAAGATATTGGATGTTAATAAGATGGTGCAGGTCATCATAAGCTCCCACAGCTCGCTTGGTGACGGCCAGTACTTTGACGTCGAGAGCTCGACGAGCTTCTCCTTCGACCACAGCACACAGAAGGCCAGCAACGTGCAAAGCTACGTGCTGGAGAGCGCAAATGCGGACTTGATGTAGGTTGAACAGTTCGGGTGGAATGCTCGTGGTGCTAAGAGCTTTGCAGCAAGTCGACATTGAAGAGTCTTGGTCCCTATGTCCAGGAGCACTTCCCTAATGCCGCGTATGGCGTCTACCCAACTGCGAACGACACCCAGGTAGCAGTCATCATTGTCTCGAACAAATACTCTCCCAACAACTTCTGGTACGGGTGCTCAAATCAGTATTTCCATTTAATGTCAGTACTAATAGTGTTCAGGAACGGTCGTTGGCGGTCCCTCTACATCTTCGACCCCTCTTCCTCGAGCCTCGAGGGTTCCGTAAAGGTTGACGTGCACTACTACGAGGATGGCAACGTCCGGCTTCTCACCAATCGTCCCTCACAGGCTTCGGTCTCGTCGGGCACGGGCGCCGGCATCGTCAAGGAGATCTCGACGTCGGAGAAGAAGTACCAGGAGGAGCTGAACAGGGGATTCACAAGCCTAAGCGAGGGCGCGTTCAAGGGCCTAAGACGGCAGCTGCCCGTGACGAGACAGAAGATCGAGTGGGACAAGATCACCTCGTACAGGTTGGGCCAGGACATTGGCGGCGGCGCGAGACGATGAGCCGGGAACGTGTGGAACTTTTCCTGGAAGGGTCATGCTTGGAACGATGCTCTTTTGCGCATTCAGCATACAGGCTAGAAATGGTTAAAAGCTTTTTAAAACATACGAGGGTAGCACACTGGTTCCCGTGTTCACAATGATAAGCGAGGCGCATTCCTCAGCCTCAGCCTCAGCCTCGTCGAACGAATGCGTTAGATTATTTAATGTCACCGCGGGAGAAATACAGCAGCTTCGAAGACCGGCGAGAAATACCTGTTTAGGCAGTATGACGCGAACGGTTATCCATCGTCAGCGTTGGCGGTTGGCCACGAGGAGCGGGATCTCTAACCCGCGCGTTCCCCGCCTTTCGCTTTCCACGGGACTGACATGGCAGATGCCGAGACCGTCCGGAGTGCCTTCGGAATCCTTTGGAGGTTCTAATAGGTAGGAGGCACTGCCCTATGGAGACGAGAGATGTGCCAGTCAAAACTTTGATGTATGTGGTTCGGGTTGGAGCAGGCTGTGGCATCCGGTAGCCTGGTTTATATTCGCATTTGAGAAGCAGAACTGAGACTCATGCCGTTGAAGAGTCCGGAACCCTCGGGTTCATAGAGCCTCGGTGGGCGGCGGTGAAAGAAGGCAATCTCCGAAACGATGGCATGCATGTGTAGATGGGAAGGCGGGACAGCGGCAGACACCGGTATTAGTCAAGGATGATGCTGTTCCCGCATCTGAAAACCAGCGGGATTAGGACAAGATAAGCCAGCCGTTGCAGCTGCAGCGGCGGGCTCAGCGAGGTCGCAGTCGGGGTTGCTGATAAGTCCGGCGATTGGCGGGTCGTTAAGTTTACGAACACGAAAAAAACCGGGGACCGGATTGCGAGTATTCGATAAGCCGACTGGGCGAGAGATGGGAAATATACAGGCCCATATGGCCGAGAAATCCTACATAATTAGCTATGCAAGAGACAATAGTAGCAAGGAAAAGCTGCAGCGAACAATAGCCGCCCGCCCCAGCCACAGACCATTAGCACCCGGACACCGACGGGATTCCGGCTGTTGGAGGCACGAGGGGAGGGGAGGGGAGGGGGCGACCAATCCGTTTCGAAACAAGCCAAGTTGTCTTTGTGCACCGCGGGAGCTTGGAGCGGTAAAAGCGATCTTGCAACGCGAAACCTACACCTGACTCGGGAGCGTTGCGTTCTTAATGAGTAGGTGACTTGGTTGTCTCTGCCGATTAACATCGATCGCTATGCCATACTGGCAGCGCAAGTTTGTCGGTCTTGAGTGGAAGACGGACACCGATACGGAGACTACCTATTCTCCTTTCCCGTCCAAGTCCCGTAATAGTGTCACTACCAGCTAGGATTTCTACCATCTCTAGTCTTTTGCCTTGCAAATTGGCCCCGCAGCTTCTTTCCCCCAAAGCGCCCACCCACACATCCGGCGAATCATAGCAACTGTGCACTAATATACGTGTGCCTGATTGGCTCAGATTATACCCCTGCGCGGACCACCGATACCCTTTTCCCCTCCCCAAGCTGTACCCGTTGTGTCCACAGTCCCACAGTCCACAGTGGAAGCTTCCTCAGCTGTCAGTTGCCTGGTAGTCGTACAGTGCAGTCCAGTGCAGTGCGCCTTCCCTAATTTCCCTGGGCCCTCGATAAAGTGTGAGTGTTCAATGGGCTCAACATCCGAGCGACCTCCTTCTCGTTCGATTCCCTCTTGCACCAACTCACTCCCCTTGTAGCCAATTTCGCCAACGGAAAAAAGTCTTAGCCGTTAATAACCTCCCCTTCGAAGCACTTCACAACTTCCTCTTTGCACAAACCACACCTCAAATCCATTACTGCATTCACGCCAGACAGCAACCTCAACAAACCTGTAAACAAAAAACGAAAGGAGAAAACCTAAGCAGTTTTTGAAATCTGTCATAATGGGCGTTGAACTTACCTACCAGGATGTTGCTGAGCACAACACCAAGAAGGACATCTACATGGTGATCCACGACAAGATCTACGACGTTACCAAGTTTGTCGATGAGCACCCGTAAGTCTTGCCTTGCCTTGCCTTGCCTCGCCTTACTTCCCTGCGCGGCTTTGCGCTGCGCTGTGCCTCCACTCGGCTTTCCTCAGGCCCTCCTCAACATTGTAACCCCGGACTAACTTTTGTCTTCGCGCACAGCGGTGGCGAGGAGGTTCTTCTTGATGTCGGCGGTCAGGATGCCACCGAGGCATTCGAAGATGTTGGCCACAGCGACGAGGCCCGCGAGACCCTGGAGCAGCTGCACATCGGTGAGCTGAAGCGCCAGGTGAGTTCCCACGCAGCAGCAACAAAGACAACAACGGACCCCACCCCCTTCTCTACGCAATGGCGCATCGCATCATAACCGCATACCCCAACTGGTTAAGGAATAAGCCATGCTAACCTTGCCATGCTCCTTTTCTTGCAGCCCGGAGACCCTGCCCCTAAGAAGCAGGCCGCCGCCACCAGCTCAGCCAGCAGCACCGAGAGCGGTGGCTTCGGCATCGGCCTGTACGCCGTCCTCCTCATCGGCGGTATCCTCGCCTACGTCGGTTACCAGTACCAGCAGCAGCAGCAGCAGACCTCCGCATAAAGTGCCAGCCACTGCTATCTTTTACGTTTCAAACCACGCCGAGGGTTCAACTCGAGTCGCCTGCTGCTAAAAGGGGGAGATTACAAGCGGGTGCATGCACGTCGTCCGCGAGTGGATGGTAAACCGCCGCCTTCAACAAGCAGGGTATTTGCCAGAGAGGAGTCTTTACGAAATCCCCTTGCGTCAGTTGGGGCTCACGATGTCTGAAAGAGGGTGTGTTATGAGCTGGCGCAGAAGGACGTTGCAAGAAGCTTTTTGATTTCAATTCAGCGGCAGGGGATCTGGCTGGTCAACTATGGCCGAGCCAAATCCGTCAAGGGAAGATATGCTTGTAATAGAATATGCGTTCTGGTCATGATTTTTTGTGGGATTTTGTTTAACATATACCGGTAGCAGACAGCGCGATGCTGCGCAAATGGCAAAGCAAATGTCTTGCATATCGACTGCATCTTGTCTTGCCTCGGGCGTGATGAATGGGTGGTCAAACCGGCTTCCTCTGCCAGTATCGCTCTGCGTGGAAGCAATTGGTTCCTCGAAGGCCAGAAATCCTCTCTCAATAGTGGAGATGACTCTTCTTACAAGCGTGCTCATTAGCGGTGAATTCGTCGTATCGTAACAACCCGGAGGCTTTCACCTTCGCCTCAACCCGCGCTCCCGCCACCAAATGGCCCCTTGCCCACCACCACCACCAACCCACCTCGCAATATTTGGGAGCGGAATCGGGGTGGCTCCAGATGCCGAGCCAACCAATCACTATGTGGCTGAGGCAAGCCATCAGCCTCGTCCGTGCGCCACAATAAGGAACGTCGAGTTTCCAGAGAATTGAATCAGCAAGCGTCCCACCACCCAACGATTGACAAAGAAGCCTTCTTTTTCACCTCCCAAAGCAGGCTGCCATTTCACAGCGAAATCCCGCAAGCCGACTGTAAACGAACGTACGCCGAATATACGGGTATCTGCAGCTGGGGCAAGGACTGGTCGAGTCGTAGAGATACAGGCGAAATCGATCCGAGCGACCGACCACGAGGGTGACCGAAGCTGGAAAGCTTGAAGCTTCAGGTCTGGAAGATCGCAACACCCAAACGCAGCGCGGACGGCAGGCTCGACTAAATAACAAAAACAACGGTCATTACAGAAGTGGCTGTTCCAGCACGATCGGCACGTCTGGCTGCGCCTGCGAATCAAGAAGCCGCCATCTGGAGGACCTGGTCTCCTACCTTCGTAACGTCGCAGATAGCGCTGGAAGGGACAGTTCAGCTTGCGCAAGACAATCGTACCCTCGAAGCCATTTCGTTCTTTCGGCTAGTGATTGATTAAACACGGTCGGCAAGACCAATTTGCGACGCCGTGGAAGGTTCTCGGAACGCTTAGTCGAGACCGACCGGTCCACTCCTGCTGGCTTCTGCGTGGAGCCACATCGAAAGCGTAACATCATCACACCATTATCCTGGGCGCCCGCGACACCATCAATTCGAACGTCCTAACATCACACATAATTCATCATGTCTTCTCTTCTTGAGAAGCAAAAAGCGGCCTTCAGCAGCTCGCTCGCCTCGGCAGCGAGCAAGCTGACGTCCAAAAACCAATCGCTCGCACCGCCGTCGCCGTCTCCATCGGTCGGCAGTTCCAAAAATGAGACAACGGCACCGGGAAAGCGCAAACGCGACCCCAACGCGATCGTCTACTCCCAGCCGCAAAACACCAGCTTCGGTCAGGAGGTGTTCACCCAGATGCAGTATGCCCTCGAGTGGCTGAAGGGCAAGGATGATGCCAAGACGGCCACCGAAATCTTTGACCACCTGGGCCAGACCCGCAGCACAGACAAGCACAAGCAACAGCTTGTTGAGGCCATGCGCCGCCATCCCCGTATCCAGTGGATTCCTGACCCCAAGCTCTCGGAACAGACGTGGAGGACAGGCACGTACATCCACCGCCCCATCATCCCCGGCGTCCGGGACAAAATCTCGCTCCTACGCCACCTACAGAGCAAGAAGGATGCCGAGGGCACCTCAGTCAAGGACCTCAAGGACGGCTGGCCGGACTGCGACCAGGCGCTGATGGAGCTTGAACGCGAGCACAAGATCCTCATCGTCAAGACTAAGAAAGAGCAGCACCCCCGCGCTATCTGGCTCGACGACGCCTCGCTCCACCACCAAATTGACGACGAGTTCAAGCGCATGTGGAACGCCGTCGAGGTGCCCAGCACGGATGACATAGTGAAAAAGCTCGTCTCTGTTGGGCAGAAGCCCGCCAGCGCCGACCCCAGCACCATCAAGAAGGTCGACTCCAAGAAGCAGCAGAAGAAGCGTGCCGTGCGGCGGACCGGCAAGACGACGAACACTCACATGGAGCATCTGCTCAAGGACTACAGTCACATGGTCAAACGATAGACCAGATGGCGTTTTTCTCCATTCGAATTTTGTACCGAGACTTTGCATTCAGAGGCGTTCATGGACCGGGAGGGCAGGCTTCATTGGCGAAACTGGCAGGTTTCTTGCGCTCTTCTGCTCAAGATTATATAGATGAGCACACAAAGGGCTTTGTCACGGTCAGTGGAGGGAACAGGGTTCTCAATGATGTGACCGAATAGAGAGTAAAAAAGGACACCAAAATGCAACCAATAACCAAGTTCCGACGCTCTGCTATGAATGATATGCCGATACTGCAATGCTGCTGACTCGTCCAGGGTACAATGGAAACCATGGCCTCTTCTTTGGTTGATAGCGGAGCCCTGCCTTGCAAGCTACTCCTCGACCCGCTCAAACACCCTCAGAAAGACGTCCGGCTCCTGGCTCCCGCCCACCCTCCACCGCCTCTGGACCGTGAACGTCGGCACCCCGGTAATGCCGGCCCTCCTCGCCTCCACCACGGCCTCGTCGACAGCCTCGCCGAAGCGGTCGTCGTCCAGCGCGGCCTCGGCCTCGTCCGGGTCGAGTCCCACGGCGGCGGACGTCACAGCGGCGAGCAGGTACCGCCTGTCCGAGAGGTCGGCGCCCTCCTCGAAGTGGCCCTGGAAGAGGGACTCGAGCAGGCGGTTCTGAGCGTCCGCGCCGCGGCGCGCGAGGGTGAGGGCGAGGAGCTTGTGGGCCTGGCGCGAGTTGCCGGTGGTGCCTGTGAGAGTGAGTGCGATGCCGGCGCGGGCGCTGGCAGACGTGACGCGGGCGAAGGCCTCAGCGGGGTCGGCGGCGGTCCTGGCGAGGCGGGCTTTGTAGATTGTGATCTTGTCGTAGCCTTTTTTGGGGGGGTGACGGGTTTCTGGTTTTAGCGGTTTGTGTGCGGTGTTTGATTGGAAAGACGAAAGGGAAGGAGGGTGGATGAGATTGGCGACGAGGGAAAGGGAAACCGGAGGGGTATACGAACCGGAATTCTTCAAATCGGGGTTCAAGTAGAAAGGTTTCCAGATGACCTCGAACTCGGCCGAGGGCACCACGGCGCGATACTGCGAGATGGCGCGGTCGAGGTTCCTCTTGCCTATGTAGCACCACGGACATATCAGGTCCGTGACGGCCTCAATCTTGATGACCGTCATAACTTGGGCGCCCCCCGGCTCCTTTCGGAAGTCTTTCGAGGGAGTGGTGGGGGAGGAAGTGTGTGTACAGTTGATCGTCTACCACTACAACAGTCTTCGGAAGAAAAGGAGGAAATAAAGGCCGCGAGGATGAGGACGAGCGCAATGAAAGATCGAGCGAGACTTATACAGAGATGCTGCGCCTTGCTTTCTTGCTTGGCCCGCCCCAGTGCGGAATACGGGGTATACAAACCTCGCGCCACTAGATAGATGGTGTAAGTGACGGGGGGTGGGGCGCCTGGTCACTCTGCGGGTTTGGATGGAGGCACGAAAAAAGGCAAGCTGCAGCCGGCTCTGCTCACGGGACTCTCGACCGGGGAAAAGATGACATGGAAAGCTGGAGAGCGAGGACGGCAAATACACTCACTCACTTAAAACAGGGGGAAGAGGCCAAAAGCGGGCCGGAATACTAATCAACTCCAGAGGGAGGCCTTTGGGATAAAGCTAGCCAGCACCCGCGCTTCCTCAGCCTTTGCAAGACACGGACGGCCACGAACATATGAACGAGAAGCAAACACATACACACATACCGAGTCCCGCCGCAACATTTTACAGAGCGAAACCGAAAAGTAAACGGAACCTAGGGCCGAGGTTGTTTCCTGTGCAACCGTGGGGGAAATTTAACTCAGCTCACTAGCCATTCGACTCGCCATTTCCTGGCTGCTTGCTTGCTTGCTTGCATGCTTTTCTTTCAACAACACGCGCACTTCCACTTTCCAGAACGCCATCTCAATCTCCTACCGAGTTTTTCCTTCTTCATCGGGGTAGCGGAACCGGCAAAAGCTGTATACCCCTCCCCTTCTCCACTCCAAATCAGTGACGTCCATTTTCCGATTATCTCATCAACCCGATCCTTTTTGCCATCAACCGAACAAGAAGGGGCAGGCGCCGGGGGAAGAAACTATTGAAGAAAAAAAAAACAATAAAAAGAATTCTGTATCGAGCCTCGGCAGCGTACTCCTTGGAAGCATTGACCTGCCTGTCTGGCTTGATTGTAATTTGTAGTTCCCTTCTCCATTGATTGACTCTTTCCTAACTCCTGGTAAATCCTTCTGCCCGCCGGTCCCATACTTCCTTGCGATCCTACGGTTTGCTCTCTGAACAGAGCTTTCCCCTAACAAAGTAAGAGCAGAAAGCCTCGCCCTTCTCTTGTTGGTGAAACATCGTCTAAACCACGCTGTTGATGCTCAAGATTTGCAAGTGATGAATGACTTTATTCAGGTCGCTAACTTGGCCGTGTTCACAGCTGTGTTGCTGAGCGCTCGCTTGCTTGACCTGACCTGGCTTTGCCTTAATTTCCCTTTCCTTACCTTTTTCTCATTAGACATTCGTAATCGGTGTGCTGGCCTGCTCCTCCATGAGGTATTTTTCACCGGGTTCAATCGTAGCGGGGTCGCTATCCCCGGATCGCCCATCGACGGGATCTAGATCTTGCCTCCACAGATGCACGGCGCACATGGCACGGCACTTCACACAGACCATCGTGAGGTCGAACCTCAAGCTTACCCGGTCAACTCCACCAGCAAGGCTACATACATAGTGCACAAAACCACATTCCAATGTGTCATGAGAGAACAAAAGGTAGCTACGAGCTTTCATTGTCTAGTACAGGTTTCCATACAGAATTCCGCAACAAAAAGTCAAATTCCTTTACCGAGTGAGTCTCAAGCAAAATCGTCGGTGTGCTGCTCAAAAGCAGTCGTCGTTTCCTATCTGGAAACTCCTCCCAACCCTTTTACCTCCAGCCTATGCCCATGGAGACCCAGTCATCATGAAGTGTGCTTTCCGCCAGTCTATGGAAACAAAAGAAACGGCGTTTGTGTGAAAACGAACCAGATGGCTGCCCACCCCTTTGGTATCTTCCTGCCCTTGTCCCGGTGCAGCCTGCAGTATTAAAGGTGTATTTATTTACCATCCCCAACCTTGCCATGCGAGAACTTTTCGTATCTGATAAAAAGAGGGAATGAACGCGTCAAGGGAAAGTGCTGAGCCGTCAGCTGCCCTCTATACCTGAAAGCTTATGCAGGGCGGACCTTCGGCAATACTGATACAAAGACTCACATTAGTGAGCACCTGCCCACAGCTCGCTCTGACGACCCTTGATGTCATAAGCGCCGGCAGGAGGTTCGGTGCTCTGGGGTCGGCGGACCTGTCCTGGGTTGCCGTAGAACATTTGTCCACTGAGCGAGGGGGCAGCAGGGTATGCATCGGGGTCAGGATAGGTATAACCGCCACCGTTGCTGCTGTGAGAAGGAGAGGCGACATGCGACGGCGACTGCCAGCCGACGTTGCTCATGTGAGGGCTGCCGCCAGCGCTGCCAGGGCCCGAGTGCTGCTCGACACTCGGCTCCAGCGTCGGAGGCGGTCCGTAGCTGGTGGGATGCGAGGTGGGCCTCATGCCGGTGTTGTAACCGCCCGAGGTTGTGGACGCAGGGCTACCCACGTGCATGTCCCGCTGGAGATGGACAGGAAGCGAGCTGTTGCCCATGTACTGAAACTCCGAGTTGGCACGGTGCATACCGTCGGCACTTGGTGACATCGAAAGGGTTCGCTGGCCAGGAGAAGGCGTGGTCAGCGGTGAGCCACGGTTAGAAACGGCATCTCCATCGGAGCGGGTCGCATTCGGCTTGACGGTTGCTCCACGAGCAGCGAGGGCGGCGGCAGTTGCAGCAGCCGCCTCCTCAACCGTGCCGGTATGATGGTTTTGATGTCTCGTCAGAGTGGTGCGGCGAGTGAAAGTCTTCTGACAATCGGCGTAAGGGCATTTGTAGGGACGCTTGCCAGAGTGGATTCGACGATGGCGTGCCAGGGAACTGCTGTCGCTAAATGGCTGGAAAAAGAAAAAAAAGTCAGCGCGGGAGCCTCCATCGTCTTCCTCGAGCCTCGACATACCTTGCCGCAGCGTTCACACATGTGGGGCTTCTCTCCCGTGTGAACTCGCTGATGAACAGTGAGGGCAGAACGCTGGATGAATTGCTTGCCACAGTTGGGGAAGTCGCAGACGTGCGGGCGAATACCGCTATGAATGCGTTCTAACACCATGTCAGTAACGAAATCGAACCGAGCCTGATGTTTTGACACATACCGTGGCGGGCGAGATCACTGCGTCGAGCAAAGCCCTTTCCGCAGGTACTGCACGGGTAGGCCTTCGCGGGCTGCTGAGGCGCCTGCTGGTCAGGGGCCTTGTACTGAGGCATGCCTTGGGACATGTCGTGCTGAGGGATGCCGGGCAGGATCACGGGGCCGGGTCCCATGTGGGAGACAGGCACCTGCATCTGCATTGGAGCGCCAACCATGGCGCTGGGGGATGGGTAGGAACGCGGAACGCCTTCCATGGTGTGGCGGGAGTATTGGGAGTGTTCAGAGCCGTGAGGGGAGCCCGCGCGGTCCATGGGCGGTTCGGGCATGTTTCTCGCAGTGAGCTGAGGGAGTTGATGCATTTGACGTTCGGGGGTTGATCCGTTGTGGAGGGAAGCGTGTTGTTGCATAGCGGCACTTCTTTGATTCATCAAGTTGCCAATGTCCATTACCTCGCCCGGAGCTGGCGACCTCATATTACGGCGGAGAAAATCGCTAGCAATTGTCGGAATTCCTGCGTGGATAGCCAGCTTGCAGGATTCTTTCAGACGATATTCCGCGTCAGACGAAGGTGACTTTGAGTTTATAAGGACTTGGCTACCTAGGATAAAGTTAGTTTATTGATGTTCCGAGGGGGCGAAGGGTATGAATAAGGGATCTGGAGGAGAGCCAATCTGACGGGGGATGCACGTTGCCACGAGTAGGGAGTGTTTGGGTAGGTTCTGAGGAGCAGAGTTACGGAGGGGGGTGGATGACGGGGATAGCCCAGCACAGGCTTGGGCATGACTAGATGTGCCAGGAGCACCTGGTGGCGGGTCCTTTGAATCAGAACTGATGGATTTCCCTCGCAGGCTTACCTAGTGCGGACGTTGCAATGGAATCCGGGACAGACCGACCACAGAACACGGACCAGTACGTTGCTCGTTCTCGCCGTTCAAGTAGTCGCCGGAGTTGAGCTCGACCTCAGTCGTGGCAATAACGCCGATGAGATGGCGAATATGGTGGGTCGTAGAAAGCTTCCGCGAAACCTCGCCCGAATGGTTGTTTTGTTGATGCTCGGTATATATAGAGCTACCGTGTCGTCACGACTCTCGGGTCTGACGTGGCGCGAAAACTCGAGTTCTCGTCGAAAAAGGCACAGTCAGCCCACCAAATATGTGTCGATGAGCGTCAAGGGGTCGAGTCGGCGCGCAGAGCATTCGTTTTGTGCCGTTGGAGGGTGATGGATCTCGTTCGGATATAGGATATAGAACCGGGACCGGTGACGGAAAAGGGGAGGGAATGTATAGGCGATGAGGGTCAAAGGCTGGAGTGACCTATACGACGCGCCACGGGTTAGTGTTGGTCGAGATGGAATGCAACAATGCAAGGTTGAGAAGAAGCGATGAAGTATGCACTTGAGGGTTTGCAGCGCCAGAGGAAAGGGTGAGGCAGGATAAAGGAAGAAAAGCGCTGGTGCCTCCGGACCGAGGGCTCGATCAGTTGTGTCGAGAGAGAAAGAGTGTTTGTCAAAGTTCGCGTGTGCTAAGGTCTCGGACGAGATGAGGTAACAGGGGGCCAAGAAACCTTGATCGGGGGTGCAGATGGCCCGGCAGGGTTAGGAGAAGCAAAGTGGGTCTACGAGGAAAACAGCGAAAAAAGCTGAGGCAAGGCGGCAGACGTGACCAAGGCGCTGGACAGCCCCCGGACGCGAGGACAGGGCAGCCACAGAAGCAGCCGGCAAACAAGGTCCGGTACGTATCCTGCTGAGTAGGTAGGGAACGAGCGGGTGCGGGTGCCAGTAACGAGCCCAGTCAACAGTCAACAATCGCCGTCGACGTCCACCACAGCCACCCGCAGAGTAGTAGCAAGTAGGCACGTCTCTGATGGGTGTTGGAGAAAAACAAAAAGGACTTCTGGTTTCGGCTCCGTCTTCGATTGGGACTCGACCTAGGAAAAAGAGAATGGGCGGATATGGAATAGGGAATAGGGAAGGGGCAGTAGGAAAGGGGTGTCAAGGGAATGTGACATCAATGTAGAACAGGCTGTAACTTACTTGATTCGAAAGGGGGAGAGAGAGAGGAGGCGGACTGGAATGAATACCTCGATATCGGGCAGTTGTTGTTTGTCTCGGGGTTCGGTGTCGGGATTGCAATTGCGTCGTCGCCAAATTGCGAGGAGGAGGGTGGAAAAGTAAGGGGAAAAGAAAAACGCAGTTGGCTTGAGTTTTGTCGCTACTGCAGAGGGAGCGTTTGAATATGTATGGAGGAAGTTGAGACCTCTTTTGGGAAGAGGGCGTAGGGTCCGGGGCCTTGGCTCGTATGTGGTGCCGTGCAAGGTATGGAAAGAGCAAGGGGAAGGGGAAAGAAGCTGTGACGCAGTAGGCGGAGCGCAGGGACAGACAGACGGGGTTCGGCAGGTATTATAAAATGTCAACCACGGAGACGATCCTTTTAGTGAGGCCGGGGGGATGGAAGAAAGGAAGGAATAATGGAAGGGGGGGGGGGGGGGGGGGCGTCTGGAGAAGAAGGGGGTCCCAGAGCGTTGCTGTATCCGTACAGCTGCGGTCTGTCGTAAGAATCGATCAGAAGAGGGACCCGGTTGAGGGATGAAGGAATGGATTGGTGCGGACAAGGAAGCCAAAAGAGATTGGTGGTCCTTATGAATTGAACAGATATGTATAGACAGAGAATAATCTACGGAGATGAAGAGACTGGGAGCAAGAGAAGAGGACGGACAACCTAGGATATGAATGCATTTCCATGCCAAGATGAAGCAGTTTGGTCTATTGCATACACACACACACACACACACACACACACACACACACGGAGCAATGGTACATGGACATACACCACGCATATATTACACTGACTTGCGCACATACACACACACTCGTACTACCGCAAAGTACCTTCCTCGCAATACCAATGCGAGAGGTACACACGTCAGGTGTCTGTAGTTATAGCCTATCTGCACTAGACCTGAGCGCGCGCGCGCGCGCACCCTCCCCCCAAGTTAGGTCAAGTGAGAGGTCCCAAGTGTGGAAGCTTGGTGAATTGAAACGAACGGCTTAGCTGCTGGGACAATCGGGGGCATTCACACTGAAGCAGGAACGAACGGGGGTAATGGGAGTAAGGCAGGGAAGGGAAGGGAAGGGCAGGGCAGGTACATGGGAAAATGAGCATGGGTACATGGGTACACGGATACATAGACGAGGCATACGTGCCTCTCTGTCTGCCATGTCGACCTTACCTTCTCAGACGCATGGAAGGAGGTACTCGAGCACAGCACCGGGGTGCGTGCCCCCCCCCCCCCCCCCCCCCTCTTCCCCCGTCTATGCCTCCTTACTCAACTCGGTTCTTTCTTCTCTTCTGTTCCTCTCTTTGCTCTGGGCTCCTCCTCCGTCTCCCTCGTCCGCTCCCCTCTCTGCCACGCCCACTTGACATACATCCCGCCCCCTGTTGTCCATAAAGTAGATATGCTGACTGCCGCCTGCCATGCTTGTAAGGAATACCTACCAGCTGATACAGTGCGGACAGTGTGGATGACGATAATATGGCGTGCTTGGTTTCTCTTGGAAGGGGCGGGCGGCCTTCACTCAATGCTCTCCTGCCCCCCTGTCACTGCCTGCTCCGCTCTGCTAGGCCTACCTACAGGTAGGTACTCCGTACTAGGGGTGTACTAAGCCTGGAGTCAGTGACGATCGCCTCTGCCGTCGCCGCTCAGGGGTTGGGACCATCTTGTGAGCTCGACATGAAGCTGGTGGTGCTGGCTTCCCCAGACGGCTGTGTTGTGCAGCCAATGCTGTTCGTACATGCGCCGTCCAGTGATCACGTCCAACGATGACAAGAACTTGAGCCTCACCAAGACTTGGCCATCATCACCCATCATCACCAGAACATCGTCCTCTGCACGGCCCCTTGCCTAACCTTCGCTCACACCCTCCACCCTGCCATGCTTCTTGTTTCTTATTAGGTACCGGTACCTGCCACATCCCTTGCTTTCTTTTATTTTTCCAGTGCCCCACGGTTGATGCTGCTACTAGGTTCGAGAGTTGTCTTGACAGGCGGTGGTCTGCCGGGCGTCGATGAACTACCACTATCACCACCACCTCCTCCACGGGCACTCCGACAAAATGGCACTGACCAAACAACGCAAAGCCCATATGCATGCCCTGCATCATCAATGACAGAAGGGGGAATAAGGGACCATCTTTCATCATCGCTCCCCACTATCACTTCGGCTGCCCGTCATTATCATCCTTCTTGAACCTCCTCCCTTTCTCTCTATGTGTTTCTTAAGCTTCAGGGGGGTAGGGGGCCTCGTCGAGGCTTGGCTGACCGCTGGTTGCTCGCTCGTCAAACACCCCCAGTAACCCATTTGGCTTTTTGCTCGTTTTGCCTCGTCATCATCAAACAATCGGGTTATTTCTGCCATCATCCCCACTCCAACAAAGTGGATCCCTCTCTCGCCTCTCCCAGTCAGGTGCCAGAACGAGACACCAAATTACCTTTTAAGCCCCACAGACAAAACTTACGATAGGGCGGAACAGGGGCTGGAGCTCGCTCGCATCTGTTTCCCATGATTTGGGGATTTGGGCTAACCGCATCATCCTCAGTCAATCGATTTTGTTGTCCATTCGAAGCGCTCTCTAAACATCCGATACGAAGGATGACTCCGGAGCATGACATAGGTGCAGCCGGCGTGAAAGACACCGGCGGCGGCGGCGGCGGCGGCGACGACGACGACGACGACGACGATGGCAACGACAACGACGATGACAGCCATATAAGCTAGACTTGCCGGTGCCATGGCACTATGCCCAAGGAATGTTCCAAAGCTTCCATGCTGCAGCTCCCCTTCTAGATTGGGCAATCCCCGTTGGTGCTGGCCAACATTCTTCGAGCGTGCGCCTGTCATGGAGTTTGGAGGACCGACAGAGTGTGGTCAAAGCCACTCCATAGGCGATCCCAACATGCCCAAGTTACACTGCCTACATACCGGGGTGGGTAGCACACCAGCTCGGCGCTGCAGGTGCAGCTGCATACGGGGTATCCTCCTTCGCGTCCACTCTAGCTAACACGAGCGGCAGATGGACCCGAGGATGGGCGGATGCGCATTTCAATCCCACTCATTTCCCATGTGTCACGTTCGTAAAGGCGCGCCAGAGGCGTAGCTGCCGCGGATTCTGTCGCTTCCCTATTATTTGCGCCGGTTGTCCTCTTGGCGGCCAGTCTCCTCCAGTCACACTGCTTTACGATATGCCCTTGGACTGCAATTGCAATGCATCGGCAAGGAGGTGTACAGTGCCATCCAATGAACGCTCGGACACGTCGAAATTGGGTGCGGCCTCCAAAGCACGTATCAGGACCACGAAACAAAGTTGCGCTGGAGCCGGTTGAATGGACCCCATGCCGCAATGCCAGTCCTTCCTTCCTTATAAGTATACAGTACTCCGTAGTATTCTGTACGAACAGTCGCACCCACGCCCAAGGCCAGCCTCGTCGCCATCGCCATACCGACGGGATGCCTTTACGTGGCTAATCTCGATCCTAAGGCCCTGCGACAGTGCAACAGTGCCAAGGCGCAGGGCTCCCGGCTGGTCCGCTATATGAAAGGGGCATGGTCATGGAAGGGCCCCATACCTTCTGGAAGCGCTAATTCCTCATGCAGGAAAAGGCCCGGCATTGGGCTCGAGAGACTTGTTGTTGAATGAATATCGAGACGACCTGGCCGATGCCATCATCATCGTTGTCATGGGCTTGGTATTAAGACTGGGATCTAGGCGCGAGTGATGGGACGGGGGAGAAAACACAGCCGTTGAACCGTTGTTCGAGGCCACCGGCGCTTCCACGATTGGATCCGAACGTTGGAGGAAACACTGTGCGGTCCGGGCTCGCTCGCTATCTCCTTCCATGTTTCTGCGCACCAGCGAAGTAGGTATCCAATTCAAAGGCTAGGTGACGCTCCGGGTCAACTATGATTTCAAAAAGGAAAAGGAAAAAGAAACATCATAGGTCAAACTTCGTCCACGACGGCCGTCATGCATCGAGCCGGCCTGCCTACCTTCTTGGACCTGGAATATGAACAACCCACCGCAAACAGGTCTCACCAGCATGCGTGGCGATGGCATACGAATGCAAATGCCGAGTGTTTGGCGAGGATCATGAATAGTGGCCCGGCCTTTGGAACAACCGGGGCCACCCGTTGCGAGGGACGGGACAGCTGAGCATCTGAGCTGGGGAGAACAGCGGCCAAAAAAGGGGGCGCGGCCCAACATCTCTGACAAGTGAGCTGCAGGGTGGGGGCGCAAACCTGGCTGAGGGAGATTGGCGCTAGACTCGTAGTGGAAGGTTTCCAGAAGACTTCTGAAAGCCACTGACTACCTGGAAACCATTGGGCAATTACACGCTGCGTCAGAGGGATGGGCTGTGCCGCTGTCCGGCCGCTTCATCTGCGACAAAGATGGGTACTCGAATGTCAAATCATCCCTGGAAGAAGTCGGTCTTCCTCCCTCTCTCACACCCCACTCCTTCCGTACTGCGTCGAGAAGGTTGGCCAGCCTCAGGGGTCCCCAGGCATCTGGCCGACAAGCAAGATTAGCCAGACTCTTTGCAGCACGGGGCATGGCCCAAGACGTACTCCGTAGTAGAGGGAGCAATGCAGGCAGCCTGTGTCGTATCAGCCTTGAACCGGGCTCGCGCGCGCCGCATACCGAAAGGACCGAGTCCGGCTAATCGAGTACCATGGTACTGCTGCTGTCCCAATAAGTGGCAAGGACGTGTGCCCAGAAACAAGCTCAGGGCCTCCGACGTGCCCGTTGACTAGCGAGGCTCGAGATTTGGCCAGTGTGTTTGTCGCCATGGCCGCCCGTTCGACCGCACACGTGGCTGCTACCTTGACTTGTGGACGGTTGCAAGTTGGATTTGTTTTTCTGATTGGGGTTTTTTTTATTTAACTGGGAGGCTGTATGATTGGAGGATGCCGTGAGCCATGAGCATTGAGCCCCGCAGCCTGACCAGTCCGAGGCGTCAGAACAACAACAGGGCGGCATGTCGAGCGGCTAGGTAGCCAAGCACCAAGGTAATATCCCGCCGGCTCTGTTCCCGAGAGCTCAGACATCGGGGCCCCCATTGATTGGCGGCCCGCAACCATCCATCACACATCTCAACAAAGTAAAGCATCCTCTCCTGTCAACTATTGCTGACTGACCGCCGCCTCGCCCATGGGGCGATCGTGTCCATTGCGTCTATGCCAGGGTCGATATTTCTCTTACCACATCTCTTGGAATTGATAGGGGGTTCAATGTTACCAGGCTTCTCACGAGCTTCGACGGATCGGCTCCTCTGTAACTGCAGTAGGGCGGGCCGCACAGACAATCGATATGCAAAGTGGCCTGCGGCAATCTCCGCTGAGGTTCACTCGTACCAGGACCTTGTCACCTAGGCCACCCCTTGGACTACCGGTATGCATATGACGGTTGCAATAAACCGGTTGCTTTGGCCATGCCCCCCCCCCCCATAGGGGACGTTCCGCGATGTGCCCGTGCTTGAGCTGAGTCCTGGCGAGGCGGGAATAATTCGTAGAGGGGGGTAAACGAGTCGGCAACCACCATTATAGCCCCAAACGACAAACATGAGGTGATGTGTTTGTACGACTCAGAGGACGAGGCGTCTCGAAGAGACAAGCCGTTTCAGGTGCCCTGTCCCACTGGGAAACAAGCACAAACAGCGACGAGGGTGGCTCTACGTTGTCGATGAAGGTACGTAAACACGGCTGGACTTGAACCAACGCGACTCGAGTCTGTCGGGGACGTTTTGGCTGGCTGCATGCGCCAATCAACCCGGACGGCCCTCTCTGAGGCCACCAGCAGTCGATCACGAGGCTGTCATCGGGTACGCTATGGTAAGTTGCATTTCAGCAAAGGCGACGGCTAAGGTTTGGCTAGATGAATCTGGGATACACAGCGTCTCAAGTACGTAGCACGCCGGCAGCTGTCAACATGGGGGGATCGGACACCAACATGGTGCTAACGGACCCCCTCGAATGTGTACGTCTACTAATTATATGCATACGACAGAAGAGTCTTTGATTGTGAAGGCTTCTATGCGTATTCCATGCATGTTTCTACACAACCTACCTAGGTAGGTACAGTGCCTACGTAGTAGACAGACAGACACCAAAGGATGTCATTGCCGATGGTCGCTTCCACCCTACTACTACTTTTTACATGTACGCTGAGATGCAGGTGGGGGACCACTTGGAGCGTGTTCCGTGCTCTTCACGATGGACCGTACCGTACCTTACTTTGCCTGAGGCCGCAGGGTCGACCCTCCCTCCCCCACACTGTGACGCGGGGGTACACACTGTGCAGAACCCTCCCCACGGACAGAAACATTGTTCCAGCGGTGATGGTAGGAGACAGGCGGTTGTGGGCAGGTGCTGGTGCTTCCTTCCCGCGATGGCTTGACTATGTGCTGCCCCCTTCCTTCTTTCCTTCCTCCTCCACGACTCTTCGCTCTAGCTTCGGGCCATGACCAGTATCTGCCTTCGGCTTTGTTCTTTGTTCACCTTCACATTCACTTTTCTTCTTCTTCTTCTTCTTCTTCTTCCCCCTCTCCTCCCCCCTCTCCGTCTTGGGTCGGTTTTCTCTTTTTCTTTTTCCTTTTTCCGTCTCCCTCTTGCCTCGGTTTTTTTCTTTTTCTTTTTCTTTTCCGTTTGTACAGGTACATCCCTACCTACCTACCTTGACTGTTCTTGCTGCCCGCGCTGCTGCGAGGCAAACGACATCACTATGTACCTTGCTTGGTGCGGATACCTGATGAGCCGCATCGTTTTCTGTCTTTTCAATGAACCAGAGTCCCTGCGTCCGCCCCTCTCCCTCTCTCTCCTCTTACAAACCTACATAATAAAAGTACGACGTTTTACGCACACTGACCAAACCCAAACTTCCTCCCGCCAGCAAGGCATCCTGGCCCTCCCGCCCTCGATGAGAATGGCCATCTAACTATCTAGTACTACACTACGTAGTAGTCCATTTCAACATACCTGCTCAGCGAGGTCCGCGAACCAAACCTGCTCATCTATTTTCGCCCCGGTTTCTTCTTGCAATTCTCTCCAGTTTCCATGCATGCCGAACGAGAAGCGTACGACGCAGTACCGCTCTCGCTGCTCTAAAACTGTTTGAAGCACCAAACACAAGCTATGTGATGCTGGATACAACAAGTGGCCCCTCCCCCTTCAGACTCTGAGATTCCCGTCCCGTGAGGCCTTTCATGTGCCTGCCTGTCCATCCCCGTTGACGTGCGCCCGGGCGCACAAGCCTCGCTCTGCATTGAATACATACTCCCTTACCCACACGGTACGATCTACCGACCGTCCGTCACCACAACTTGGTCCTACCTAAGCAACATCATCCCCTAACCCAAAATCGATGTTGCCGTACCAGGAATACACGCGCTGGACCACGGCATACACGACGAACGCTAGGCCTGGTCACACCTTGCCCCCGATTCAGCTGAGGTCGCGAGTGTACAGTGCCCGAGTCAATGCTCAACCCCTCCCCTCTCCCCGATTCATCGCAAGCTGCGACAACGACACGACAGGACAAAGACATTTTACAAAGCCTCACAGTCGGATTGCCAAAGAAACACAACCACCACCCTTGCCGGTGGATAGGGGGGTCGCTCTGACTAACGAGTGTACATGCCAGCCAACAGGAACCCTCCCGCCAGCGAGCTAGGCGGGATCAAGGGCGGAGGGGGAAAGGGAAGAGTAATACCATGGTAAGTATGTATTAATCCCGTTAGGTACACTCGCTGCTACGGAAACAGGCATGTCGGCGACAAATCGTCAACAGTCCCCGGCCCCCCATCGACTCGGATCGTGTCCAACGACCACAGTCCCAGAAGGCAAGTTTATCAATCCCTTGCCTGCAGCGGCCGTCCCGTTCGGCACGTCGCCGGGGAACGAATATCTGCATCTGTACCTTGATCCAAACCCACAACCATCCTTTCTCGATCGGGGAATGGAACGCCCGTGCCGAAACCTGGCTCATGGCGATCTCTGCCAGTTGCCACGTCCAGCTTCATTGACTAGCACGCGTCCAGAAGGCACTACTACTTGGTAGCTTCGACTTGCCTGCTTGTCTTACATAGATAGTACTTGTCTACTACTCCGTAGCGGACGAGAAAAGGACAAGTAGGTCAGGCCAAGGAGGAGCCATGCCAGATGCCGGCAGTTGAAGGGATGTGCATGTTAAATCTCGTTAGACCCACTCACACGAGGAAACTACGACTGCTAGCCAAACTTAGCTGAGTGGGATGAACTGACTCCGAGATGACCGCTAGTCGGTCATGCTACGCTGCGCTGTCTTCCTGCGCGCCGCCTCCCACAACCACCACATACACTACCGCCGCTAATACATAACCAGACGCCTGGGGCATGCCAACCTTTTCCCCCTTTGTCAAGCTTGCAGCATTGCATTGCTCGCTTGCTGCTCGATGGGGCTCTTGGTGGCCTTCACGTCACGAGGCACGAGAATCCCAAGTCGATGGTGGCCAGTTGGCTGTTTCGTCCCTTCAACTGCCTTGGCAAGGACCTTCGCCGTATCCACACAAACGCGCCCGCACACACCCCTTCCGCCGGGTACGCAAGTGCATAGACGCTTTGGGTGCCCATGCCGTGTCGATTCGACTCGACGGTGGTGTAGAGTCGTCGAACCCTGAATGGACAACGCCCTCTGAACCTAGTCCGAAGCATTTGTACCTACAGTACATGCACATCAAATCGACCCCATAAGCTTTCTCTTCTTAATGGACCACCCTGCGGCAGAACCGGCATTTCCGCCGCTCCACCATGACCCTGGCAAGCTTGCTGGACTTCTGGATAGCGGAGAGGATCACGACAATGCAAGTGTCGGCAGACATGGGCTAACCACGGTACGGAGTACGTACGTGGAGGCCATAAACAAGAGGCCGCTGTAGTCTGAGGCTCTGCAATCGCCCTCGGCATTATGCGGCCCCATGGGCCCGACCCGAGGGCAATTCGTTCGAAACGGCGGACGGACACAAGTCAACGGTCGACAAGTGCCAGCACTGCGCACAGGTTTTTTGTCACCCGAGAGCCACAATGTCACGCTTCCTAACGCAGAATTTCGTACCCGGCTTCTAGAAGGTATCGATGCCATCACCATCACGGCCGCCAGTCAACGACTCCCGGCCGAACCGTAACCTACCTGACCTCCTCCGCCTTGGGCACCGTCGGGCTTCTACCGCGATCTTCTCAACGTTCGTCTGTTTGTCCACTACCGTCGAGGCGTGCCAGGGAGGCGAATCCAGTTGTATCGCCCAGGCATCTTGGCCACCCTCTGCGTCCTGAAACCACCATTGAAAAATCTAATCCGGCCGAGGAGGGACACCTGAGTCAAGCAACCGGGCACAAACTCCCACACGCTGAGCGAGTTGCTCCACACCCTCGTCGGGGCCGACGCCCGCTGTATCTCCACTCTTCCAACGCATCGTACTACTTACCTACCTTAGTGGTTTACCTCGGCTATACCTGTTTCTTTCCTCTCTCTCTCTCTCTCTCTCTCTCTCTCTCTGTGCAACAGCGTCTTAGTCTAAATTGCATGCTCATCCACTGCGTTTGGAACGAGCTACTCGACTCATTGTATGCACCCAGGACAGCATGTGTAATAATATCATTGACCGACAGTAGCAGCCGGCCGCCCTCGTGTTGCAGTCTTCAACCACACAATACCCCTGGATCTTTGCTCAAATCTCGAGCTTCACGTCGTACCCCGCGAGTCTGTGAGTAATCATCGGGGCAACCTGGTAAGCGTCGTCGTTGAGGTTCCAGCAAGCAATACAGCAAAGACGGCAACCTACAGACAATCTGACTTGACTACACACGCGGTTCGAGTGCCCAACAAGGTATTTGGACCTTGCGGAAGCAACGCTGGCCCCGCCCAACCTGAAGATAGATGGACCTGGGTCGTGCCCGCTTTGCCGAGCTCACCAACATCCGGTATTATGGTTCACCCGTGATTACCGAGAAATATGGACGGTTAGATGATATAATCTGGGGAAGCGCAAAGTGCAACGACCCCGAAACCTGCAAAGACGTTATCTATATGCCCCGAGCCTTTTTTGACTTCCATAAACAGTGGGCTTTATTGTGAACACACATCCAGAATCAGGCCCTAGCCCTCTCGTTATGGTTCTCAACCAAGGCGCGTGCGTCGCGGGCAACAGCCAGCAGGAGGCCGGCCGTGCCACAGTCATGCTTGACTCTGATTCCGCTGACATTGCCGGGGTCCATGGACATACGCAGCTCCCTGAAGTCCGCTGCGACGGGCCTACCAATGTATTGTCATGTTTGGTCACTTTCTCTATTGGTTTGACCATAATCTGGCAGATAGCCAACATCCATCAGACGTGTTTTCTTGAGGGGTTGATCTGCGGGTATTACAAGTCAATCGCCGTTGGAAGATGGATAATGGCGTTCATCCGCCTTCCCCCACGAAATGGGACCGAAATGCCAGCGTACGTACGCAAACTGTATCACTGCATTGCTCGGGTCTTGACCATGACTTGGGCGCTGGACCGGATGGAGACGCCTCCGACTGGCTTTTGCGCAACACAATCCATGATTGTATAGACTTGCAACGTGCTAGGGTTACATCCAGAGACAGAAGCGGTCACCACGGCCGCAAAGGCCATCATGAGGTCATGTGCATCATCCGCCATCTTTCGCCATCTTTACCAAAGCGGCCCGCTCCGAAGAAGAAAAAAACTCCCGGGGCCGGCGCCCTCGGCCGCGTCGGCACAGACCAGTCGTGCTGTACGAACAAGTTGCTGCCGAAAAGATTTTGACTACAACCGCACTATGAGAAAGAGAGAAAGGGGGGGTTGTGTGAGTCTCGTCAACTCACCAGGAGTACTTACGTCTTTGTAACTAGCTCTGCACCGTCGTCGCTTGCCACTTGAACAACGCGGGCGCAGACGGTCGGTCATGGCAGGAGTCCTGATCACTTCTGCACGGAGTAGCAGGCAAGGCTTCGAGGCCAATGTGCGCTTTTGACGGAAGTGTCTTCTCAAGACGTTGGTATCCATCATCGTTGACTGTTCCGTAACCACCAATCACTCATATGCAGCTGTTTCGACCCAGAAGTCTAACCTCCCCATGTTCAATGTGCAAGGGGTATCATCAGCCAACGCCTGTACCATGCATATTCACCGGCCTTATGCAGTGTGGCCGCCAAGAGCCCGAGGCGCGGCCCTAACTCGAAGATTTCCTGTGTTACCAAGCACGCGAGCTTGTCGGGTCGGCCGGGTATCTTGACCGGGAGGCAGCGGGTACTTCCTGGAGCCGACAGTTGATGAGCGCTTCAATTACGTCTCGTGAGACTTCTACGGCCCGAAGGAGGGGCAGCTTCGGCGTCTCGTCCAACCGCTGCTCAACAAACATTGTTGGTCGAAGACTGATGTTGGTAGTCGCTTAAAATACCATCGTACCAACAGTCCAATGATCAAGAGAAGCCAGCCTCCTCCCCACCTACGCTCGCATCGTCGCCGATATCGCCTTCTTGCCCGTCCTAGCACTCCAATTTGTACGACAATGCAATTTTTTTCCCCCCCAACTCCTTCAGGAAGCCAAAATAAGGCTTAGCATGGCAATGTCAGCATGAGAAAAGAGACATCTTCTCAAGCCGTCGCGCGTTCCGCTCCCAATACGCCTGACATAGCTAAGCCTTGCCCCTGTGCCCTTCGTTAGCGGGGCAGCTCTGGGCCTTGGCTGTTTGGGGAGGAGGAGGAGAAGGAGGAGGAAGAGGAGGGGCTCTGTTTGTCTCCGTCCCAGCAAACAAACCTGCACAAGCGAGGCGTCTTTTCGGAGTTGAGTTCCCAGAGAAGCATATGCGTGGCAGGCCTGCCGTCATCAAGGGACGGAAAACAAGCGGCGGCGCGGCCGACAACCACGGTACGGGAAGTGATGTGATGCCCAAACGAGGAGAGAGACGGGTGAATGTTGGCATCGGTGAGGAAATGAACGAGACGAATGGGTGGGAGACCGCCTAGAGGTGAATGTCTGCGGAAACCCCGAGATCAACATGTATAAAAAGGCCTCCAGGAGCCGGCACCTTTTGAGTTTCTTCCCCGGCATCACCGCAGTCCGTAACCATACACATTTCATCAAGTCAAATTCAGCCGCAGGCACCGAGCCATCAAGGCATCATCTTACATCCACCATATCAACCCAGAGCAAACCCGCAGCAATGGCACACGAACAGATGGCTACCGTCCCCGAGCACGGCAGCGTGCTCGACATCGGCGGCGGCAAGATGGAGTCTCACATCCTCGACGACCTACGCCGCATCCTCTTCGCGGCGGCCCAGAACCCCCCGAACGGCCACGCGGCAACGCCCACCATGCCTGACGAGCTGCTGTACGACGACAAGGGCCTGGCCATCTGGGCCGACATCATCTTCACGCCCCAGTTCTACCAGACGCGCGACGAGATCGTCCTGTTCCAGAGGCACAGCGGGGAGCTGGCGAGGGATTACATCCCCGACGACGCCACCATGATCGACCTGGGCGCCGGGTGAGTCTTAGTTTGCTTTCGTAATTCCCTAATCTCTTCTGCCCCCTCGTCTTGGGCCAAAAAAATTGGAAATAGAAAAGGGTAAAAAAAAAAAAAAAACACTTGGAAACCAAACTGTCGAGACGAAGAGGTTGGCTGACCCGTTTTTCAAATCTCCAGTGATATGCGCAAGGTCAACTACCTCCTGGAAGAGCTTGCCCACCAGGGCCGCAGGGCGACGTATCTCGCCCTCGACATCTCGAGGCGCTCCCTCACTACCAACCTGGAGGCTCTCGCGCCGCGCCACGCCGGCGGCAGCGTCCGCATGGCGGGCCTCTGGGGCGACTTCACGGCGGGCCTGGCCTTCGCCGAGACCGTCGTGGCGACCCCGCGCGTCTTCCTCTCCCTCGGCTCCGTCCTTTTCAACGACCCGTGGAAGAAGGCAGTTGCCGCCCTCCGCGACTGGGCCGCCCTCATGCGTCCGGCCGACCTCATCCTCGCCGGCATGGATGGCCACGATGTCTCCTCGGCCAAGGTCTGGGACGCCTACCACGCCCACCCGGACCTGTTTACGCGCTTCTTCCACAACGGCCTCGCCCACGCCAACGCCCTACTCGGCGACGACATCTTCTGCCCCGAAGACTGGGACATCTGCGCTGAGGTCGACGCCGCCGAGAAGCGCCACCGCTTCTACCTCCGGGCCCGGCGCGACGTCGACGTCACGGCGGGGATGACGACAACGACGACAAAGACGACGGCCACGCTGCGGCGCGGTCTCGAGGTGGACTGGTTCGACGCCCACAAGCGGTCCGAGGCGGACGTTCGCGGTATGTGCCGTGAGGCCGGCCTCGAGGTCGTCAAGTCGTGGGCCGCCGAGGGCTCCGAGATGCGCCAGTACCTCATCCGCGTCAACCCCGATGGCAGCGCCGCCGCCGAGAACTCCTCCGACGAGAAGGATAGTGCCATCTCAGTTAGCGGGGAGTAAGAACGATCCATCTCGGTTGCAAGAGAGATACGGAGAGGAAGAAGAAAAGGGGGGGGGGACCATGTCCGTGCCTTGGGTTCCTTTTATTCTCATCATCTTCCTTATCTTGTTTTGGTCTTCATCTTTCATACGTAGGAGGGGAAACAACAAAGGTAGGTAGTCTCGCGCGAGAGCCGAGGAGGCAGGCAGGTGCAGGCGCATTTTGTTTTACGGCTACGCAGCCTTCCAGTCAACCCGAGAATCCGTTTGGATCCGGCAGGGTGTAAAAACAAACAAGACACGATAGCTGAGAGCAAAGAAGACAGATGAAAAACAAATAAATAACAAAACAAAAATCATTGGCTGATACTTGCTTGTGTCAAAAAAAAAGAAAAAGAAAAAAGCGCGGCTCATTGAAAAACAATCATGTCTCTAGACCCCAACCTCTCTCTCCTAAATCAAGCACAACGTCCCTTCAGTCGCAGCGATGTGTGAGACGAGCGTCTCCCACCAAGGGTGCCGCTCCAAAATGCGCCGGGGAAGTTCGGATCGATTGACGTCGCAGGTGTTGAGGGCCATCCACGCGCGGATCCGATTGAGTGACTGGAATGCCGGGGGCACGCTCTGCAACGAAGGGTCGATTAGATTGGGCAAGGAACATGTAATGATGGACTGGACGGGACTTACAGAGCGGCAGCTGGTACTAATGACTGACTGGAACCAGTCCAGGGCACACTGGACGTGCGCCTCGTGCATGGCCACAACACCCAGAAGGAAGACTGGGAAAAAGGGAGACTGGGCGGTGAAGAAGGTGCCTGACGTCGGCATCATCTGGATGCACTTCGCCAGCTCTGTCACCGGGGAGAGGACATCTGGATGACAACGGGGGAGCCTCTCGAGACGACAGCGGAGGTAGATGACGGCCGCCAAGCGCCATGCCTCTGCTGTGACTTCCGTCATGGAGCTCCTATCCATGATGAGCCCGTGCTTGTCCAGTTTGACGGAGGACAACAAGTCGCGGGGGTGAAGGCTGTCTCTGAAATTGCCTGGCTGAGACGAAGCTAAAGACGAGGAAGCATCGGTCCACTGATGCAAATTCCTCAGTTCCTCGAGAAGCTTGTCGACACCTGGTTTGATGATGAATTCGCTATTCTCAGGGTCCGCCTCTAGAAACGCGCTCATGTGTGTGATTTGCGAAAAGCGATACAGCAGTGTTGGAGACATGCCGCACCCGCCATGAACTCTGTGGACGTCGCGCTCCGATCCTTGCAATAGCCACGCAAACTGGCGGTTATCCGTGGCAGCCAAGTCGAGAGGAGCCATCGGAAGGGCCAGGATAGCTGCTCTGCCGGCAATAATCATATTTCCCGTCTGCGCCTCGGAGGGTTGGATGTTGACGGGCTTCCAGTAGCGGTGCCCTGGTTCCGTTGCGTCCAGAATTCTACACGCAAGACGAGCGCCTTCCAACCAGCGGGGGACGCGGTTTGGTGGCCGTCGCTGCTCGGGAGACACGACGTCAATCATATTGAGGACGCCCATGGCAGCCACCATGCAATCTGCTTCACTTTCTGAAGGGAGCTGATGACGAGCCTCACGTAACGCCATGCTCAATAGAATAACGGCGTTCTTGTAGTGGCTCTGGGCAATCTGCCGAATCCTCTCTCTAGGCTGGTAATCAAGCACGTACGTCCCAGCGAGTGCCAAAATGGCAGATCTGACACACGAGTCTTGAGATGCCATTCGGGGGATGTTTTCAAACCAGCAGTTGGTTTTATCAAGAACACTCCTGCCTGGGCACCAGGCTTTCAGGTCTAGTAGACGGTTATTAAGTGTTGACCCGAGTGATGGCCATGGACTTACAAAACGCGAACAGACTCTTGTCGTCCTGGTCTTGTAGCCCCATCTCCCCCATGTACTGCGGAGAGAGGTACATGGCGAGGGTCGACCTAGGAGAAAGCTCTTGTCCGCTTTCCTTGTATATAAAGACAGCGGCCCCTGACCCCTTGGCCGGCTTCTTCTTCTCATTGTGAAACTTGATGTAGCCATCAACCTTGGTGCCCCGCTCTATTGGGCTTCGACCCAAAACCAGACGATTTTGGTCATCGGCGTTGTCGTCAAAGGGGTTCGACAAGGCCAGGTTTTCCACACAACGAGATTCCGGGGCCGGTAGCACTGCTTCGAATACAAGATTGGCCGACGGGCGAGGAGAGACGGGCGGACCGTACAAGGGCACTTGTGCCGAGGAGGCGATTACGCCATCACGACGTGCTATGTAAGTCTATCAGCTTTGGATGCCTTGTCCACACTGCCAACCACGTGCTGTGTCTGTCCACCCCTTCCGCTGTCTCTTCTTTCCCACCTTCCTCTTTTGGGTATCCAAGCAAGGGATCGAGCAAGCACGGGGGTCACCAAAGTTAAGAGTCAATAATGAACTTACACGACAGGGAGAGTGCTACAGGCCGGCTGCCAACTTGCGATCTGGAAAGTCGACGCCGACGTGCCGTCGGGTTCGAGTCGGCAGCAGATGAGGGCAAGTCTGTCGGCTTGCTCCATAGTTGGTAGTCTCGGTTGACGATATCGTTGTCGATACCGTCACAGCTAGAGAAGGGAGTTGATGTAGGCGTAGATGAAGGTGGGGTTGTTGGGGCGGAGAGTGAAGCGGTCGAATTGAGAACTGGAGGGGGATCCTCGTCAAGGTCCAGGGTTCTCTTACGGGGGTGCTTAGCCGTCATAATTACAGCACTGTCTATGTTGAGTCGGGCCCAGGTGGAGCATCAAGACCGTGCTAAGTACGGAACCTTGGCCGCCAGAGGAAGAACAGAGACACGAGCCCAATGCCGTCGACTTCCCGGCAAAACAAGTGGACAATGCCCCGGGGAGAGCGAGTACGTGCACGCAGATTCAAGTGGAGAGAGGGAGGTAGAGAATGGGCCAGAAAAAAAGAAAAGGGGGGGGGGGGGGGTTGTTGTTGCAAGGCGTAGAAAGCAGTTTCGGGGCCAGGAATATGACAGAGCAGCAGGGCAGGGCAGGGGATATTGGATGCGACCCGGGACCGGGAGTAGGGTGAAGCGGCAGCGGAGACGGCGGAGCAGTAACGTTGGCGGGCCAAATGAGGCAAGATGGGGCTAAAGGAGAGAACAGCACCAAGACCGCTACACTACCAGAGGCCAAGAGCACCACGGGTGTGCGCTGGGGCACCGGCCGCCAGCAGCTTCACTAGCAGCAATGACCAGCGACGAACGCGCGCTACTGTCAACGCAAACTCAGGATGTCTTGCCGCGCACGCTAAAGGACGGGGGGCAGGGCTGTAGTGTGCGTGCGTGCGTGCGTGCGTGGCAGTGGATGTGGGCGGGTAGTATGAAGAACCGAGGGAGGGGAAACGCGGGAGAGGGTGGTGGCCGATGCGCAACGCGACAAGTGACAGCGAGGGTAGATAAACCAGGTACGTGTATGTACGCGTACGGAGGAGGGTGGTGGATGAGATAACAGGATGAATAAGCCGGAGCGACGTGATGGAGCACAGATGTCGACGCCCCACGGGCACGGATACCGCCTGTACCGTAGTACCGTCGACCACGGCAGACTTCAAGGGGGGCCGAGATGTCGGGGGCCTCTAATTTAGTTGAGTTTAGTATGACAGCGCGACCCCACTCCAAAATGCATGTCAGCGTCAGAGACACCGTTCGGATCATGAATCTGACTGACTTTCGTGCGAGTCTCTTGTTATCCAAGATGGCTCGGATCAGGCTGGCAGCGCCAAGCAAAGCGAAGTGCCTAACTCAGGAAGACGGTTGGCCGGCAATGGTTTGAATACGTATCTTAGTGTGTGGAGTGAGGGGGTATCATGACCCCGAGTGAAAAATGTGGCAGGAGAAGGCGGATAGATGCGAAGAATTCGATGTTCTTGTCGTTGATTCCGGGTAGAAATTCCAGAGCTGTGAAGGCGTGTACGCACGTATCTGGGCGGCGAGGATGATGAACTGGGCGAGGTGACTTGGGCGTACCCCCCTCCTTTCCCCCTCCCCGAGCAATGAGGTGCTGTCTTTTCCAAAGCTAAGCCGACAAAGATAAGGCTCGATGGTTCAAGGTATCTAGCGAAGCGGTGGGTAGGTACGGTATTCTGGAGGGCCAGGATCGACCGGTAGCGGCAGACGGTTCGGCAGCGACACGGTGTCTCGACAGCATCAACGGATAGTGCCCAGAAGCGAGACAAGACAAGGGCGAACTAACTGCAGCCCCTTTGTCAGATGACTGTATGCGCCAGCGATGTCTTGGGTTGGGTCGAGTCCGTGGGTTAGAGTTTCAGCCCAATGGGACTTCCCGCTCCACGTCGGATGGCCTGATTTTGAGAGTCTTGCCTGCATGAGACGGAGTATGGATGGAGGCAGTGGTCGCACGAGGGATTTTGTCGCCGCAACACGGTCCGCGATAGGTCGCACTGTCTGATTTGTTTTCTATTGTCTCTGCCTTAGCGCGGCTGCGAGTGGTGACGCGAGCTTTTGGGGAGTCTTGCTGAAAGCTGGGAAAGTCAGAGAGAGACACCGAGAGAGAGAGAGAGAGAGAGAGAGAGAGAGAGAGAGAGAGAGAGAGAGAGGTAGGTGTACGTGTGGGTGGACGGAAGTGAAAGGAGGACCAGCGGATGGACGAGTGAGAGCAATCAGACTGTACCTCCCTTGAATGGAATGAGATGTCAAAAAATACAAGGGAAGGTAATATTGGACGTTGTCTTGGACGGTGTCAGGCATGCGACGAGCAGACCGGACAGTGTGTGTAACGTGAACGATTAGAGGACGGAATGAGGGAAAAAGAAGACTTGACATGCTCTCACCTCGACAACGGAAGTCCCTTACGATGACAGGGACATGGGCTCAAGGAAAGAGGTACTGGTAGGTATGTACGGATAGCGGAAGGGGTGGGGTAAGAGTAGGGGAATGCGAGGGAAGGAGCGGCAAGTAGGAAGGGACCAGAGGGAGAGAGGGAGAGAGAGAGAGAGAGAGAGAGAGAGAGAGAGAGAGAGAGAGAGAGAGAGAGAGAGAGAGAGAGAGAGAGAGAGAGAGAGAGAGAGAGAGAGAGAGCTTGACTGGTGGCGGGAGACAAGAGGCGGGAGGAACGAGAAACGGGGAAGGAGAAAGGAGGGGACAATGATCAACAGCGACTGCGTGGGAAAAGACGGCAATAGCGAGAGCGAGAGCGAGGGCGAGGGTGGCCGCGACTGCTACTGCAACGGTGAGGACTGGACTACCTACGACTGCGACTGCAACTTCGGGTGAAAGTGGTCCTTGGTGCGTCGTGTCAGCCCTTACGCATACCGCGCCAGACGAACTCTAAAGGCGGGCGGTTTTCGAGAAGTGTGAGCTTATTTCGACATCTCCATTCTAGGAGGATGGCAGCCTTGGTGATGCATTGAATGTGCAACGAGATGAAGTGACGAAAGACAAGCCGGTTTTAGTCTTGGTGCTTCCACGACAAAACGAAAAAGAAGGGGAAGGTGAGGGGGAGGAGAATGGGGAGGGGGGAAACCACCTTCCAAAATCCGAAGGGCTTAGCTTCACCGGACACAACAGAGGGAAACGCAGGGAAGGGAAGGGATAAGAGGGGGGGGTGGGGGGTAGAGGGGACGGGAAGGAAAAGAAATATGGGCAAATTGTTCAAATCGAAGGAGGGAACAGGAACGGCAAGAGGGGCTCGGAGAACATGGAGATAGCAGCTGCAGGAAGCCGACATGCAAAATTAACATGGGCAAGACCTCGTTGGTCGATCTTTGAGAGTGCAGCATGCTAAATTCACCTTGCCCCCATGGTGCCATGTTCCATGCATGCTCCACTTTAGCCCCCCTCCCCACTAGCCTTGTCCTACCTGCCTTCCCACTACGAAGGAAGTACGTACCTATGTACTGCGTACCTAGAGAGAGAGAGATGCACACACACACACACATGTCTCTCTCCTTCCTCTCCCCATATCCCGACTCCCGACTCTGGACTTCCAACTCCAACTTCATTTCCCTTCTTTCCCCGCCACCAACGCTTACAGCACCATGCTGTGCCATTCCTTTTTTACATCCGCCTGCATCGTGTCCTCGTCGACCTGCGCCAAGGTCCAAGGGGTCATTTTGCAGTTCACCAGCTCACCAAAATCCATACTTCCGTCTTCCGGGATCATTGACTGACGCTCTCACATTTTCTTACCCTACTTTGCTGTTTTCCGGCCTCAAATCAATTCAGTGCAGCGAGACTCAGCCGTGTGTGGATCTCTGTGTGTCATTGCTGAGTGTTACTCGGTTTCCGAGGTAGTGAACGTAGTAATTAGGTACGTGTCAGATATACTTAGACCGAACCAATTTTGAATCTCACTACCCCCGGACAACAACAACGAGGACGCGCAAGGACGAGGGCAGTACCCATCTCCCATCTCCCAACGGCCACAGTACGGATATCAGCTAAACCCTTCCTGGGGACATCTCTGTTGATCGAAGGGGGAAAAAAATTAGGGCCATCAACATCATGATCCAACAGTAACCCTACCCGGCCCACGGGCAATACCGGCCACCAACAATCATCCCATCCAACAAGCCGTTTCTCACCTCCAATGCAATTGGCAGACCGTGCTATGCATGCTCTGACACTCCAGCTGGCAGCGCCCAGGCTTAGATAGCGCCTCGGTAGCGCCATTCCTCCCCAAGGTCCCGACACCGCTTGTTGCCCTTACCTTGATGCTCGGCTGCTGCTGCTGCTGACTGCGGTACTGCATGGCATATTGCCCGCGCGCCTATTCGTACAATACAGATACACCAGGTAGGTACACTCCCATCCATGCCTTACACGCCTTCACACGATTCCCCTACCCTGGCCTGCTCTGCACCTACCTGTACTGTCTGTATGTGTGTGCCTGCCTGCCTTGTCCACCCGCCCCCCCACCAGACCCGCTTAACCTGCCTTGCTCGCCCGGTAAACGATGTCTGTGAGCCATCGGCACTCCTCCGTCGCTCCGTCGTCTCTTGACCCTCGTCCTTTCCTCCTCCTCCACCTCCTGCCACATTTTGACCACACACACACACACACACACCCCCTCGGCTGCTTCTCTGCTTGCTGTTCTTTTGTGCATGGGAGTCGGCCATGTTCTAGGCCTTGGTCGACTTTTCTCAAACCGCATGCTTCCTTCTTCCTACCGCACACCCACCCATCATTCCCTCTTTTGTCTCTCTGCTTACACTCGGTCTGCTAATCTATCCTTGCGAACCCAACAGATAACATCTAATTGGCTTGTCCCCCTCCATCCTCGATATGCGGGAAATGGAACATGCAGAAAGCCAACTAGGCCCTCATTGCCTCACCATGCCTGGCAAGCCTGCTTTGCCTCTTTCCGCTCCTTCTCCTCCTCCCACCCCTCTCCCTCCCCTCTCCGGCCGCCCATCTCATTCTGTCCCTTGTCCTCATTTTCTCGAACCTCTCTCTCCTTCTGATTCCTTGGCCTTGCCCATCTGCACCATAATACGGGCGTAAAGAGGCAAGGGACTGGCACTACGCCTGAGACCGCGTCTGCATCTGCACCCACGTCTGCGACTTACCACTCTCCATGTCTCTCTTCCCCCTTCTCTGCTCTGTCTCGCGTTTCCTCGCTTTCCATCCTGTCCCCTTTCCAATACCATACCGGTACCTCCTTCAGGTACGCAGTCTGCGCCGGATCCACAACACCAGCACCGATACGCTACGATACCAACCCGCCGTTCCATTCGTGACCCCCCCCCCCCCCCCCCCCTCCCCCTTCAAGTCGTTGCCCCCTCTCCCGTCCACTACTACCTACCTACATTAGGTGCACCGTACGGAGTATCCGTACATGCTACACATACCTAATCTTCTGGGTGTCAGCCGTCCCCCCTCCCGTCCCGCACCCCGTCCCCTCGCGTCTCCATTCATCTCCATCAGACTCTCGCCACGGATACCGGACCCGACTGACCTGTCCTGGCCTTCCTACTACTACGACTGCCTTGACTTTGGCCCCTCTGCCTTGTTCCGCCATCGCTCGCGTCCCGGAGTCTTATCTCTTTTCTCTTTTCCCGTCACCTCGTTCAAAGTCAACGCCCTCTCCACCTGTCTCCATCTTCCTCCTCCCCCTTGCCCAAGTCATATCCTCTTTATTGAGTTATGACCAGGACTCCTCTTGTCCTTGCAAAAAACTCTCTAGATTCACCAACGCCAATCCCATCGCTTCGCTTTCTGCCTCTTGATCCATTCTACATGTTCTCTGGCCTGGATTACACCGGGACGTTTGCCTCCCTCTTCAACGACCCACTTGGAACGTTTCGACGTCGTCTCTAGAGAACTGTACGGCCGTTCTGCCATCTCCGTGCCATTTTTCGGTTCCCGCACTTGTACTCGATCTGGGCAACGTCCTCGCAATCCATTCGACCTGCCACCGCTTCAGACTCTTCGCGTCACGTTTTGCGGAAATCGTAGAGCCATCCAGCACGGTGTTATGCGTCCAGCTTCCTGTTCTGCTCGTCATGTCGTTCAAGATCAATTCGCTACTGAATCCCGAGGGATCAGTCGATCAAGAGGCTGAGGTCCGCAAGATCCTCAGCAAGGCATATGCCAACTGCGACAGGACGCTGCCGAAACAAAATCCCAAGGAAGGCGCACTAGCATACTTCAGTGATGTTCTCGTCCACATCACCGAAGTATTGTACAAAAACTTTACCGACGAGCTTCTGCACGAGGAACGCTTGAACTCGACGGGCCACAACATTGTCGATCAGGCCTATCGCGCCAATGGGTTTAATGACATGGGCATCCTCGAGTTCCATACGAAGAAGCGCAAAATGCTCAGGTTTGCTCAGATCCGCCATTTCAGGGTCTCCCAGTTGCTGACATCGGACCCAGGAGCATGAAGGAAGCCGTCGACACCAACGCGGCTACCCTAAAGAGCATCAGGGAATGCGCCTCTCCCGCCCAAGAAAAGCGCGCCTCAGAACCCGGCCATCAGACCTTCTTCTCGGAATCGAGCTCCAGGTCCTCCTTTTCCTATTCGGCATCGTCGTCTGGGGCGGTTTTCTCTGCAGTCACATCACAAGCGTCCATGTCGGATGGCTCACATACGTACCGCCAGTCTGACCGATACCATCGCTCACCCACCCCCGACTCACCGCGAGAAGGTGACGACGATGATGATGATGTGGACGACGACACAATGATGGGCGACGACAGCATAGAAGGCGTAAGAACAGGCGCCAATGTAGACATGGACTCTTTAAGGCACAGAGGAAAAGGCCATTACATCTGCCCCCATTGGCAGACGTGCCAAAAGGGAGGCCAAGATCACAAGGGGGGACCCAAGATCTTCTACCGCAACTGCATGTACAGGTAATGGCGCCATCTGCCACTTGTCGAGATTCCACGCTAATAAAGACGACAGGCAACACTTGCAGAAGCACTCCAAACCGCACAAGTGTATGTTACCCGGGTGTCCTAACAAGGACGGGTTTGCGAGGAAAGACCAGCTAGTTCGACACCAGGCGAATGTGAAGCACGATCAGCCGTTGGCTTTGCCCGTGCCCCGGAGGTAGCGCCGCGTTTAATGGAACACAGGACTGGACTGCAACCGGGGAAGATGACACGACTTTCTCTTGCGCCACTTTGTTGATCATTTCCAAGCGGTTTTTGACCCCCCCCCCCGGTCGGCTTGGGGCACGTGGGTTAAGCGTTGTAAGGCGTTGGGTTGGCACATTGTATCACCATCTCTCACCGTCGACAAGGGTCCGGCGGTGTTTTTTTTTTTTTTTTCCCTTTTTTTTTCCCTCGCTATCTCTCTGGTATGGTTTTTGCCAAGTCTGGGCATGCTGCGCGTTATACCCATCTTGGATGAAGTGATAGGGTGGACATGAAGAATCTGGGGGCAGGGCCATGGGTTCATTTTGCATGAGGGTAGAGGGGCAGACTTGAAGTCGGCGAAAAAGAAGGCACAGGCGGTCATGATGGTACGAGAAACGAAGCAGCGGGAGTCCACACAGTTGTGTGCCGAATAATGACTTGTTGAAGCAAACAAATAGTCACTGTGCATCTTGATCCGTTACAAGGCCGGAAAAAGAAAGTAGAAAATAGCTGGCGAAGGAAATGTTTCGGCGGTGCCGATTGACGGACTACGTAGTAGATGGCCCGCTTCCTGTAGGCTGCTAATGTCATGTCGGGGACACGAGCAACTACCTTGTCGTGCCGCCTGCACGCAGATATAACGAGTGGCATGTCGAGCTGAAACCGGGCCAGCACCAACTCGCTATTCTATCTACCCATCGCATCTCATCTGAAGTATCTGTCATTTTTGGAAAGTTTCGCCGCGGGCATCAGTGTATGGACAACGCGTCGAACACTGAACCTGCAGGTTCCCAGGCGGAGGGCCATCAATATTACCAAGTACGTAGCCTAATGGATATTCCGGCAACCTCCAGAGCCACTGCAATCGGACCTCGTGGCCCGATCTCCGCAGACTGGTCGAGCAAGGAATAAACCCTGCCCCACCCCCTCCATCCGGCCCCCCTCCGCCATCCTCCGGCCCCACACTGAAGTAAGTGCGAAATGGTGCTCCTGTAGACGTCCCAAGCCCCCCCCCTCCCTTGAGAGGCAGAATTCACAACTTCCAACAGGGATATTTCTGCGCTTGCAGCAGCCTCGGAGGATGTTCGTTGGTCGTTGCAAATTTCAGCAACGGGACACAAGCAAGAGAGCAGATCGGGGGGCGGCGGCGGCGGCGGTGGTGTTGGAGACATGTCGATGAGCGACCGATACCTGCCTGTGCGTGAGAGCCCGAAGGGTCAGACGAACGGGCACATTTTCCGGAAAAGGGCGTGTCGGCCGAAGGGGTTTCTTGGTGGCCCTTCCGGCTACCCTGCGCGTTACAAGGCCGTTATCGCAACGCCCTCCCGCTGGGGTCAAGTCATTTGTATCAGCCGGGATACGCGTCCGTTCCGCATCTGCCCTGGTGTTTTGTGTCTGTAAGGCGGCAGGGCCAGAGATAAGTAGCTTATTTCCTTTTTTTTTTCTTCTTTTTAAAATAAATAAATAAAGAAATCAAGAACCAAGGTATCAGGTGCCAATCTCATCTCCTGTTGGAGGAGGCCAAGCATATAAGTCTACGGTATCCTTACTGAGGAAAGAACGCTAGTTGACCCACCCATTGCCTGGTCCGATATAAGTAAAAAGTCCCTAACAGGTAGTGTGGAGATGTGACCCACGTACGTCGAGACTCTCACTGGCCTGATTTGTGCCGGAAATGCACAAGAATTTCTCGCTGAGGTAATCGAGCATGCACAGCCATCTTTACCTGACACGGAGTTTTACAGTACCGTAGGTACTTTTGACTGAGACTGAGGCACGTACGTACCTATGTAGGTAGACGACTCAGGTACGTATCCCTCTTAAGGTCACACAGGTAGGCATACAGTAGTACTCTTAACACCGTCTGAAAAACGCAGTATAACAAGTATCATTCCCAATACTCATAGGTCTAGAAGAAACACAATACCATGGGAACGAGGCACCCAAATCAGAGAGCCGCTGAACAATACAGGGGTCGTGGTTGGCTCCCCGGACAGAAATCCGAACCAACCAGAGCGGCATGGGAGCCAGTACGTATCTCGGTTGGCCGAATGCACTGACAGAAAACTCCGCACACTTTTAACATACTGGGTGGGGCAAGGGACTAACCAACTAACAACAATGAGGTAGGTAGACTCAGTACCTACCCATATGGGATGCAAAAGGGGGGGGATGAATGACTTGTTGGGAGCGTAAAAAGCCTATGGTCAATCTAATTTGGATTATGTGAGAATTTCTGTTGAACTACCTTACGCTTGCATGATTGCTGTAAAGTAGTTGGACTAATGGCCTCTATGGTCGTAGGCTATACAGTGTTCGGGGGAATGTTTCTTTTTCCCTCTCTTTTTTTCTTTTTTTCTTTTTCTATAAATCATGTGTCATGCAACTACCTAATCCAGGCCACTCCAGAAAGCCGGTCCAAAACTCCAAATGGCGATACCCCCTTGTTCTGTTCCAACAACATGGGCGGCGACAACCTTTCGAATGCAAATGCGAAGACCTGCAGCGCAGATCTTCCCCCTGTCATCGACTGAGTCGATCAAAATCCCAAATGATGACGGCTTCATTATTGCGCACAACCCCCCCTCCCCCTTGTCATCGACCGCCGCAGCTTCAACATCCACCACAGCACAACGCACTTGACAGGTCATGTTGCATCACCTGACTGCCAACCTAACTACCTGCCGGAAATCCTCCGGTTTACAGAACCTGGCCAGATAGCAAATCATCCCTACGGGAACTAACCAAGTCTAATTCGGCCTGCTGCTGCGTGCTTCTCTCAAAACGACCGGGTAAACCCCGCCGTCTTTCTTCCTGCCGTACATGCAGAGTCTCTCCATCGTCAACGGTCCAGCCTCGGGGCCCCTGCCATCTGGCTTACATGATGACGACAAGGTTTGCAGGAAGCACCTCTATTTCGGTTGGTTGTATGTATCTCGACATCTCCAAACTGGCTTGATGCTGGGTATTCGGACGAAGGGCGACGGGTCTTGGCCAAGGGAAGGGACCGGGTCGACGCATTACCCTTGAGTACCTACTTTCTAGTATTTCCCAACGACAGCAAATCTAGGTACTCCAACCGACGGTCCAAGATACCGCTGGCCTTCCGTCTATATAAGACTCAATTCCCGCCCTTGACATGTGAGGTGCTGCTCGGACAATCAAAAGCAGCAGCTTTCGGACTTGGGAGCATCGCAGATACACAATGGCTCAGTCACAGCACTCCACTCTCGTTGAATCTAGCAATGCCAAACCCAAGGCCTTCATCATCGTTGGCAGCGGCGTTTTTGGCTTGTCGACCGTCCTTTGGCTGCTCGCCCGTCACCCCGATGGCGCCATCATCCTCGTTGACCATACCGAGTTCTCCAACCCCAAAGCCGCCTCTCATGACATTTCCAAGATCCTGAGAGATGACTATCCAAACATGTCCTACGCGCCCTTGGCCATAGAGGCTATGAACCATTGGAGAACCGATGGCCTCTTCAAGGACTTTTACCATGAGGTCGGCGTGCTTCGTGCGGACCCTGGCAGCCACAACGAAAAGGCCCAGAGTACGCATCGCAGTCTCGGTCACGAATCCGGAGCCACCTGGATGGCCCCCGACAAGGTGCGAGCTGCATGGCCTGCTTTCGCCACGACCGACTTTGAGGGGCTTGACCGCGTCAGGTACAACCCCAACTGCGGCTGGGTTGACGCTGCCGACTCTCTCGAAGCCGTTCGTCAGCATGTCGTCAATGCCGGAGCGACCCTCGTGGTCGGCGAGGTCACCACCTTGCTGTTCGACACCGCCGGCGGGTGCACGGGCGTCAGGCTGGGCAACGGCGACGAGCTGAACGGCACCGTTGTGCTCTGTACCGGTGCCCGTACCGCCGCCCTGCTCGCCGAGAGTGCCCCTGAACGGAAAGAAATACACGCCGCTCACAGACTGGCCGCCACCGGCGCCGTCAGCTTCACCCTCAAGGCTGAAGGGGACCAAAAGGACAAGTTCAGGGGCATCCCCGTCCTCAAGAACACCCTGCCATCGGTCAAAGGTAAGCCAACCCAATGGCTCGCTCTGTTGAAGAGAGACAGGCACTGACGACGACAGGCGAGTCCATGTCAATGACACCGGACGGCACACTCAAGTTCAACTGTGACATGGCCTTCTTGTACAGCCAGTTCCACACCCCTACCGGCACCACCATGTCTTTAGCACCCACGGACCCCCACCTTACCGAGTGGACAACCGAGGAGCACATTCCCCGTCATTTGAAGAACCGGGCCTACAAGACCCTCAAAGGCCTGTACGGAGATGAGATGGAGGGGAGGACGATCGACAAGTACCGAATCTGCTGGTGAGTGTCATCGTTGCGCGCCCCAGGGCGTATTGACCACGGAGTCTCGGCACGTCTTTGACTAACACAGCGTGCGCCCCCCCAGGGACACGACGACGCCTGAGCACGATTTCCTCATCACCCCCCACTCGCAATGCAGGCATCTCTTCATCGCGACCGGCGGCTCCTTCCACGGCTGGAAGTTCTTTCCCGTCATCGGCAAGTACGTCGTCCAGATGCTGTACGGCGAGCTGGAGCCCCAGTACGCCGCCATCTGGGGCTGGGACCGCAAGGCTGGCGGCCAGGTGGCCAACGCGACGTATAGCACCGAGGGCGACCTCGGTGAATGGATCAGGGAGGATGAGAAGCAGTAGGCATCCGTCCGCGTGTTTGAGAACAGGAGGGAAGTGGTTTGCCTATATGGCGAAGCCGACGAGTCCTTGTAGCGTCGGTGTCTGAACAGTTGGCCCTCTGAAAAGAAAAGAGAAACATATCGCCCATGTATGGGTTTAGGAGCACCAAATTGAGAGAATTCGATCATTGCCCGAGGCCAATGTGCGTTGTTTAGTCGGAAAAAGACTCGAAGACATGACATTGACTCGTTTAACACGGCCCCGAGGAGGGGTTTATTTGTAGACCTCACACAAAGGGGCGAGCATGGCATGCGGGAAGGCCATAGGATACAGAGGTACAGACACAAGGCGGTGCCTCGTGAAAACCATTGGATATTCGCCACACCTCTCGATGAATTGCTCACAAACCTTTTTGCTATGCAAAGGGGGAAAGACTGTTACCACGTCGACCGGTTGTCTCTTGACTGAACCTTGGAGGGGTGGGTAACGATGTCTACCGTCTCAGCTCCAAAGAGAAAGAAAAAAGAAAGAAAGCAAGAACAAGTTAAGATGATCCAATTGTGCTAGCGCCACGGCCACGAGCTCAATGTTTGCGTGAGCTTGTCTCGGATATACCAAAGGGCAACTACGCTAGACACTGGCCTCGGTGGCGCCTGATAAGCTACACTTGTCTTTCTGGGCACGCGGGTCCGAGGTCTGTTGCGGATGGGCGCGGGTGATGGCGTGTTCGATGGTGCAGACGTGGGGGGAGGTGTGGGAAAGGGGGAGGAGGCCCAGATACGGATGGGATGCTTGATGAACTCCTTCACGCCACTCTGCCATATTGCTCCGAATAGTGTCCCATTTCTTCCATGTTCATCCAAGTAGAGAGTCGGGCTCCATTGACCAACCGAGTATTACAAACAATAAAATAAGAAAAAGGTTGGGCTTCTTCCTGGTTAATTTGCACCCGGCAAGTAGGTTGGTTTACCTCCTCAAGACCCGGAGATGTATCGAAGATGAGGCGGAAAGCAGGCAGATATGTGATGAACATCCTTTCTCTCTCTCTCTCTCTCTCTCTCTCTCTCTCTCTCTCTCTCTCTCTCTCTCTCTCTCTCTGTCTGTTTTGTCTGCCTCTTTTATTCGAAGAAAAAAAAAAAAAAAAAGAACCCAAGCGCCCAATTTCTTTCTCTTTTTTCTTTTAGTGACCCGTGCTCGATATCCATGAATATATAACGTATATAACGACAATGAGACGCCCCGTTGCCCTCTGCTGGGGTGCCATTTTCGAGCACCGCAACCTTGAAAAGCCAGGAAACCCTTACCCCCATCATCGTCTCCCTCTCCGTGTATCCCTCTCTTTCTCGCGCTCTCTCAATGTCTTTCTGTCTCCCCCCCCTCTCTCTCTCACCTGCCCCTCACGACGACCCGTTGACGGCCAGCTTGCCCTCGGTCTTCTCGAGATAGGCGACGAGGTCGGCAATGGTGCAGACCTTGAGGCCGAAACGGCGGGCAAAGTCGATGCACTGCTCGCCGCGCATCATGCCGGCGTCCTCGTGGAGGGCGGCGCCGTCGACGGGGCGACCATCGTCGACGAGCTCGCAGATGGCGGCGGCCTCGGGCTTGCCGGCGAGGCGGCACAGGTCGACGGCGGCCTCGGTGTGGCCGGGGCGCTCGCGGACGCCGCCGGGGCGGGCGCGGAGGGGGAGGACGTGACCGGGTCGGCGGAAGTCGGCGGGGCGGGATCGGGGGTCGGCGAGGGCGCGGCAGGTGAGGGCGCGGTCGTGGGCGGAGATGCCGGTGGTGACGGCGGGGTCGGCGGCGTCGACGGAGACGGCGTAGGCGGTGCCGCGGGGGTCCTCGTTGGCGGCGACCATGGGCGGGAGGGCGAGGCGGTCGAGGAGGGCGGGGGCGAGCGGGGCGCAGACGTAGCCGGACGAGTGGCGGACCATGAAGGCCATCTGGGCCGTCGTCAGGGCGTCGGCGGCGATGATGAGGTCGGCCTCGTTCTCGCGCGAGGGGTCGTCGAGGACGACGAGGAACTCGCCGTTGCCTTGGGGGAGAGATGGATGGTCAGTTTTCATGATCGACTCTGGAGGGGGAGAGGTTGTAGTGGTTCGTCTGTCTCGCACGCGCGCGCGAGGGGGCATCGATTGGCGGCAGAGCGCGAAGCGGCTCGCTCGCGGGGTTCGGGATCGGGACTTACGGAATGCCTCAATGGCGTCCGGGATGGAGTCAAACTTGGACTGATCTATTGTTGAGGAAGGCATGACTGCGGCTGTGTTTCGGGGGGGTTGGAGAGGGAGGGGGAGAGAGCGAGCGTGTACGAAGCGGGCGTACGGACGGAGGAGGAGTGGGAGTTGGTGAGCTGAGGTTGAAGGTTCGTCGGCGAAGGTGATGACTGTGGTGGGGGGGGGCACTGGCGGGGGAGGGGTCGACGGGATGGCGTTGCTGGTGCTGTGCGCTACGCCAGGGGGTTTGATCAACGCGAGGGCCGGCCGAGGCGGAGAGGGGCGAAGAAAAAAAGAAAGAAAAAAAGGCGATGGTGGTTGATGGATGGGGAATTTTTTCTGGGCCGAATCCGGATCTGAGTCTGGATCTGGTATGATGCCGGGGATAGGATGGATGTCAAAGTACCTAAACTAGGTAAGATTTTTTACCGGTCTTGGTCGCAACGTTTCCTCCTTTTTTTTTTCTTTTTTTTCTTCTTTCTTTTCTCTCGTAAAGGTGCAAGAGGGAGAGAGCTGATGCTGATGCGTGCTGGGTCGGCTATAAATGGGATGGTAGTAATGTACGTGAGGAATCGTCCAAATGTCGTCAACGAGAGGACGAGGAAACATCCCGAGGATCGCTCGGCCAAATTGTTAGTTGACTCATGCTCCCCTCTCCCCCCGGGGCGTCGGCATACGGTGCACTTTTCAGATGCGAGTCGGCCCAGCCCGACGCGGCGGCGGTTGGTGGGGCGTAGATTATCTAAGCCGTTCTCGCTCACGCGAAGCTCGTCCATCACCATTGGCCAATGCCATGATTGCGAAGGTAGGTAGGTCCCTGGGTAGGTAACTACCGTAGGGCGATTACTGACGCTGACAAACACTCCCGCGCGGCCCCGTTTCCTTTTCCTTATGTAAACTACCTCTTTTTGACTTTGATGGTTCTCAGCGGCTACTGCATCGTACCACTATCCCCTTAAGAGGGTCTTAGGTGGCCCGGCTTCTTGTTCTTCTTCTGCAGCAGGGGATTGCGAACCCAATGTTTTTGCTGGTCTCATGAGAATCCCGTTCTTGAATGCGCACGCGGTACGTACCCAGCTGGATAGGTACCTTGATACCTGCCTCCCACCTATCAACATGTGGAGGGCCCACGACAGGGTGCGTGCGTGCACTGACGGTTGACGGTCGGTAACAGTGCCGAGGTCGACCGAATCTCCAATTTCTCCAAATCGCAACAACCGCATGGCCTTGCTTTGTCATCAGCTTTTCTCCCCCCTGGCTCAGGATTCCGAGTCCTCTTACACCCACCCACCTTCCCAGCACTCCACGATACACAATCGCCATGGCACCTTCTCGCCCGGCGACAGCCGCTCTGCTGCGCGCATTTCGGCGGACGACCACCCGTCTACTAGCCCGTCAGACATCGGGCGCGGTCGCCGTCGCGACGCCGCTGCTCCGGACGGTACCCGCCTGCCGTCAGAACTCGACATTCTCTTCCGTCTCCCCTGATGAGGTCGAGCACTTCAACGCCCTTGCCGCCGACTGGTGGGACCCCCACGGCTCCTCTCGCCTGCTGCACCTGATGAACCCGCTCCGGCACACCTTCATCCGCGACTGCCTTGCCAGCCAGCCCGACGCTCCCGCCACGCCCGCCCGCTTTCTCGACGTCGGCTGCGGCGGCGGCATCTTCGCCGAGAGCGCCGCGCGCCTCCCCGACACCACCGCCGTGACCGCCATTGATCCGACGCCCGGGGTCCTCGCCATTGCCAAGGCCCACGCCCGGCGCGACCCCGCCCTGAGGGGCAAGCTGGAATACCGCGCAGCCACGATCGAGACGCTGCCCGTGCCGGCAACGCCCGCGGACCGGTACGACGTCGTCTCCGTGTTCGAGGTCGTCGAGCACGTCGAGTCGCCCGCCGGGTTCCTCGACAGGTGCGCGCCATTCGTCCGGCCCGGCGGGTGGCTCGTCGGGAGCACCATCGCGCGCACGTGGGTGAGCTGGTTCACAACGAACCTGATTGCCGAGGACGTGCTCGGCATCGTGCCCAAGGGGACGCACGACTGGCGCAAATACATCAACGCCAACGAGCTCCGGGGCATGTTCATCGGCAAGGGATGGGAGATGCCTCGCATCGTCGGCGTCGCCTACGTGCCCGGGCTGGGCTGGAGGGAGGTCAAGGGCGGCGAGAAGGTCGGCAACTACTTCTTCGGCGTGAGACGCGCGGCGTGACGAAGCAGCACGTCGACGTCCCTTCCCATGTGTATACTATGCAAACATGCAACTGTACAGTAAGGTAGTGCCGGCCATAGATACCCCGAGGCTGACGGGCCGCGTCGGGAACGGCGGACTCTGGAAAGCCTCGACAGTCCTGGAAAAATAAAAGAAAAAATAAAATAAAAGAACCCCTTCCCAGAAGCCGAGATGAAGAATAATGACAATGACATAACGAACCCGTCTCAAGAGTCGTCGGTGCCATGCTACGCCATGCCAGTACGGGACAGGACATCGGCCCCGGGTGCCAGGTGGCAATGACCCGAGCCGTTCACGAGGTAGTTTTCCGAGTCGACGCTCTCACATAAAGGATTGGGGGGGGGGGGGGGGGGTTGCTGGTTCTGCCAGCGTGCCGCTGCCGCGGGTCTGATTCCGATTGCTCATGCGGTTCGGTTCGCCTTACGATGGTCTGATGTTGAAAAAGTCGTGACATCTTTCTCGAGACAGACGGTTTCAGAAACAATCAGACGCAGAGCCAGACCTTCGCCACGGCGAACCGGGAGCAGATCCAACCTGCCCCGCCATGTGGTGTGACGAGCATCTATCCATATGCCTGCGCCAACGTGTTGGCAACCGCAGACCTGGAATATGCAGAGATATAATGCATCTACGTAGCTATCTTGTGTACACTACTGCGCAGGCGGTGGTATGTCATGGCTACACTACTAGTAGATATCGGCAAGTGGCTTTGTCCAATCAAGTACCGCCGAGATCAAGCAAATACCGGTACCTAAACTTGCGCTTATCTGTGTGTTATCAGGGCAAACGGCGTATACGTATGTATGTATGTATATACATGGACCTAACGGACGTACACCACCTGATTATTATTGCCACAGGCGCATTGGGACGTTTTCTCCTTCTCCTAGGAGAAGGAAGAAAACAAGACAAGTCTAGACATCCTGTCTCCCCACGCACCACACAAGCACATACCCTGGACCCTCATTCGCGCGCGGTCTCAGTCATGAGCGTCATGAAGACCACGGCATTTGTAAGAGCGCCATGATACCTAATGGAGGGAGGGCTCCCCGAGGTGTCTTTCTCCGCGGGCGCAACCAGAGCCGCCCGCTGCGGAGCGTGGTTCTGCGTCTCTGATTGGCTCCCTGGCCTGCCTTATCATCCGATAGTAACCCATTCATCGTCTGCGATCAATCAATCTCGACAAGTCCGTCCATGCCACCACACTTTCTTACCTTTCCCCCCAGGCAATGCAAGCCGTGGCCCGGGCCACCAGAAAGTCTGAAGCCAGCCGTGGAAATGCACCTTTCAGATGCTGGGCCGCCGTTGTCTCTCTGCCCTTCGTGGCCAATCAGTACCCGTGACCCCTGGGGTCTGGGGTGAGCGTGGCCCATCTCGCCGGAGATGCTGTTCCCAGCGGAACAATCAATCTTGGACTGACTGACTGACTGACTTCATTGTGCGCCGAGGGATAGGCGATGTGTCTTTTATTCCACGGGGGCGGCTCGTTGGCTTGGATAACAACTGCTAGTCTATTGAGGAAGTCCTGATCCTTTCTCTTCTCCTTCTTCTTCTTTTTCTTCTTCTTCTTTTCTTTCCTCTTCCTTCTCCTTTGGTGTTCTAATCTGTGTTTCGGCCTTGCAGCTATACCCCTTGGTCGTCTTTCGCATCTATTACAGCGTTTGGCGTCTTCCAGATGGCGCAACGGAAGAGACTTGTCGTTGTCGGCCTGGGCATGGTTGGCATCGCCTTCATGTGAGTGTTGGCGAAGAAGGGGGCCCTGGAGCCGCGCGACTGGACCGACCGGTCGACTGACTGACTTTTTTTTTTTAATCAAGTGAGAAGATGCTAAAGCTGGATGCCCGCGCAAACGAGTACACCATAACGGTCCTCGGAGAGGAGCCTCACCTGGCCTACAACCGCGTCGGTCTGACGAGCTTCTTCGACCACCGCAAAGTAGAGAATCTGTATCTCAACCCTGAAGAATGGGTATGTGCAGTGCCCCCTCGCCCCCTCCTGCGACGTCGCTCATCACTGATCCGAGGAGTAGTACCACAGCACGCCCCAAGGCTCATTGGGTTACCACGTCAATACCAAGGTCACAGGCATAGACTCCCAGGCAAAGACGGTGACGTGCTCAAACGGCGAGGTCGTGCCCTACGACATGCTCGTCATCTCCACCGGCTCAGATGCCGTACTCCCTAAACACACCCCGGGACATGACGCAAAGGGCGTATTCGTATACCGCACGATTGATGACCTAATCAGCCTCATCGCCTTCGCCGCGCAGCGAAAAGGCACCGTGGGCGCAGTCGTCGGCGGCGGTCTCCTCGGTCTCGAAGCGGCCAAGGCCATGATGGACCTGAACTGCTTCGACAAGGTCAAGCTGATTGAGAGAAACCGCTGGGTGCTGAGTCGACAGCTCGACAGCGACGCCGGCTCCATGGTCGTGGGCCAGGTCACGGATCTCGGCCTCGACGTGCTCCTCAGCAAGCGAGTGGGCCGGATCGAGGTGACGGGAGACAATCACGTCAGGGGCGTCGTCTTCGAGGACGGCGAGCGCATGGACTGCTCGACCATCTGCTTCGCCATCGGCGTGCGCCCGCGCGACGACCTCGCCCGGAGGGCCGGCATCAAGTGCGCCGACCGCGGCGGCGGCATCGTCGTCGCCGACGACCTGAGCACCAGCGTCCCGGACATTTACGCCATCGGCGAGTGCGCCAGCTGGCAGGGCCAGACCTTTGGCCTCATCGCCCCCGGCGTCGAGATGGCCGACGTCCTCTCCTTCAACCTCACACAGGCCAAGCTGCACCAGCCGCGGGCCTTCAAGAGGCCCGACCTCAGCACCAAGCTGAAGCTCATGGGCGTCAACGTCGCCAGCTTCGGCGACTTCTTCGCCGACCGCGACGGCCCGCAGTACCTGCCCCCCAAGGCGGCCCGCAAGGCCAAGAAGGGCGACGAGCGGAGCGCGCTCGAGACGTTGACCAACGGCCTGCCGCCGGCCCCCGTCAAGGCGCTCACGTACCGCGACCCGTTCCAGAACGTGTACAAGAAGTACATCTTCACCGAGGACGGCAAGTACCTGCTGGGCGGCATGATGATCGGCGACACCAAGGACTTCATCAAGCTGGTGCCCGTCGTCAAGGACATGAAGGAGCTGGACGTGCCCCCCAGCCAGCTCATCCTCGGCGCCAACAAGGAGGTCGAGGACGACGGGGACGACCTGACGGACGACGTCCAGATCTGCTCGTGCCACAACGTGACCAAGGGCGACGTCGCCAACTCGGTCAAGGACGGCTCCTGCAAGACGCTCGGCGAGGTCAAGTCCTGCACCAAGGCCGGCACCGGCTGCGGCGGCTGCATGCCGCTGGTGACGACCATCTTCAACAGGACGATGCTGTCCATGGGCAACGAGGTCAAGAACCACCTCTGCGCCCACTTCAACTACTCGCGCGCCGACCTGTACAGCATCATCCTCGTCAAGAAGCTGCAGACGCTCGGCGAGGTCATGCGCGAGGCCGGCAACGACCCGGACTCGCTCGGCTGCGAGGCCTGCAAGCCCGCCGTCGCCAGCATCTTCGCGTCCCTGTGGAACCGCCACGTCATGGACCGGCCCGTACACGGCCTGCAGGAGACCAACGACCGCTTCCTCGGCAACATCCAGCGCAACGGCACCTACAGCGTCATCCCGCGCGTGTCGGCCGGCGAGATCACGCCGGACAAGCTCATCGCCATCGGCAACGTGGCGGCCAAGTACAACCTCTACACAAAGATCACGGGCGGGCAGCGCATCGACATGTTCGGCGCCCGGAAGCAGGACCTGCTCGACATCTGGCGCACGCTGATCGACGCCGGCATGGAGTCGGGGCACGCGTACGCAAAGTCGCTGCGGACGGTCAAGAGCTGCGTCGGCACGACGTGGTGCCGCTACGGCGTCGGCGACAGCGTCGGCATGGCGGTGCGGCTGGAGGAGCGGTACAAGAGCATCCGCGCGCCGCACAAGATCAAGGGTGGCGTCAGCGGCTGCGTCCGCGAGTGCGCCGAGGCCCAGAATAAGGAGTGAGTGATTCTTCCCCCTTCTCCCCTCCCCCCCCAACACACACGAAAGAAAGAGAGAGAGAAAGAGAGAGAAAGAGAGAGAGAGAGAGAGAGAGAGAGAGAGAGAGAGAGAGAGAGAGAGAGAGAGACAAAAGACTAACCCGGTCTCAGCTTCGGTCTCATCGCCACCGACAAGGGCTTCAACATCTTCGTGGCTGGCAACGGCGGCGCCAAGCCCAAGCACTCGGAGCTGCTCGCCAAGGACGTGCCCCCGACCGAGGTCATCCCCATCCTCGACCGGTACCTGATGTTCTACATCCGCACGGCCGACAAGCTGCAGCGGACGGCGCGCTGGCTCGAGAACCTGCCGGGCGGGCTCAAGTACCTCCAGGAGGTGGTGCTCGAGGACAAGCTGGGCATCTGCGCGTCGCTCGAGGCGCAGATGCAGGAGCTCGTCGACAGCTTCTTCGACGAGTGGGCCGAGGCCATCAAGAACCCGGCCATCGCGGCCAAGTTCCGGCAGTTCGACAACACGGACGAGGCGGTCGAGAACATGGAGGTCGAGGTCGAGCGCGGCCAGGCCCGGCCCGTGTACTGGGCGCCGGACGCGGCCAAGGAGGACTTCAAGGGCCTCGCGGGCCGGTGGACGAGCACGGCGTGGCAGCCCGTGCTGCCGGCCGATCACTTCGCGGGCGCCGACGAGACGCCCAGCGGCATCTCGGCGACGGTCAAGCGCGGCGACACGCAGCTGGCGGTGTGGCGCGTCCGCGGGCGGTACTACGCGACGCAGCAGATGTGCCCGCACAAGCGGCAGTTCGCGCTGTCGGACGGGCTGATTGGCGAGGCGCTAGCCGGCGCCGAGACGTGCGACGACGCCAAGAAGCCCGACTCGGGGTGCGGCAGCGCCAACGGCGGTGGCGGCGGCAACGACGCGGGGCGGCGGTCGGCGCCGTGGGTGTCGTGCCCGTACCACAAGCGCAACTTCGACCTGGCGGACGGCAGCTGCAGCAACGACGGGGAGCTGAGCATCGCGACGTTCGACGCCGAGGAGCGGGCGGACGGGCTGGTGTATCTGCGGCTGCCGCCGGTCGAGGAGCTGGACGCGGCGCTGGGGACGGCGCGGTGGAAGGTGCGCAAGGGCGAGGCGGGCGCGTCGCCGTTCGAGGGGCTCGACAAGAAGATCAACTTCAAGGGCCACCGCGCCAAGAAGCCCGGGGTCCGGCCGATGGCCCCACTTAAGATGCAGAAACCGGCGCAGCTCCTGGTCGGCGGCGGCGGCGGCGGGTGCGGGAGCGCGCCGGATTGGTAGGGGTTCGGGTTCCATTTTTCTTTTTCAATTTTTTTTTTTTTTTTTCACTGGCAAGGGCGTTTGCGGGACTTGGGGAAGATGATTGCATCGAATGGAACGAACAACACGGGATCGAGTAGGGTAAACAAAAAGAACTTTGGCGTTTAATGGTCTACAGAGAAATAGGTGTCCAGAAGCAGCATCATATTTGCGTGATGCCGTCCAGGACGGGGACGACGGCCGGTTACACCAGTAAAAGCGACGAGCTGTCTCGTACTTTGTAGGAGAAGCGCGGGCGTGAGACTTGCAAAGGCCTCTTCCTTTTCTTCTTCATCGACCGTCGTCGAGTCTCGTTCTATCTAAGTTGCGTCGTGGTCCCGGACGGGGGGCGGGCAAAGAGCCCTGGTCCCAGGTATCCTCCGTCTACTGAGGACACCCATAAAATTTTTTAAATTTTTTTTTTTTTTTACTACTTGAATCACAATAACGGAGACACCTCGGGTTCCTTGTATCACTTTTGATGATACCTTGTGCGAGGGATCGGGTGCCACTCATTCCGAAACTCCAAGAAACTGACTGCGTGGGACTCGCCAAGACGTGAGTCGTTCGCCAGAGACAAGTAGCGGTTCTTCTTATTCAAACGGCTTTTCGGATACAAGAATATATGCTCATTGGCCGAGATCTAAAATACATACCGGTTTCGTGTGGGAGGCCCCTGCACACTAGCCGGGAAGATGTCAAAACGCCGTCGCATTCGTATTCTTGGCGCGCGGCTTATTCATGCTTAAAAAAAAGGCCGGGTGATCTGCCGTAACTCACAAACATATCAATCCTCGCAATTCACATCCTCGACTCCTAACCCTATTTCTGATCCTAACCTAAATCCTAAACCAGACCCTAATCTCTACCCTAAGCAGTCCTATTAACAGCTTATCTCTATAACTTTTGGTAGAGCCTCTGTATGAATTAAAGCAAATTGAGATGTTAGTGAGAAAAGTTGTAGAGTGGAATCTCAGATCATACACGGTTGTATGGGAGCTGGCGGCCGATTGGCCAGAGCTAGCGGCAGGGGGTCTCCTCCCGTCATGCTCGTGTTCGGCGATTCACGGACTTTGCGGTACCCGTCGCTGGGTCTTACGTCACTGGTGCTTCGTATCCCAATTGTCCTCGGCTCTCCTCCTCTTCCTCTCTTTTCATCCTTCAAGCCCTCTGCCATACGAAACCGAAACCGCTTCCTGCTATCCACCGCGAAGAGAAGAACCTCAGTTCCAAGCTAAGCCAAGACAAGCCAGGGGGAACGAAAGAGAGCGGAGTCCCCCCCTTTTTTTTCCTTTGCTCCGTGTTAGCATCATGGAAAAGCGTACCCGGCGTCTCGGCCACAAGAAGTCGAGGAACGGGTGCCAGCGGTGCAAAGACCGCCGTGTCAAGGTACGAAGGCCCCACGACCGCATCATGACGCTGTACTCCCCAAACTCACGTCTCGGGACCGCCCGCAGTGCGACGAGGGACGGCCTTGTCAAAAGTGCCTGGGCCACGGCGCCCACTGCAGCCTCCTCGATCATCCCTCACCACCAGTGACGGTGCCAGCCACTCCACTTGCACCCTCGAAGCCTCCGGAATCTACCCCTGTTCGCCCGGCGTATGGCGTTCAGGGGGCAGCGAGTGAAGCGAGCATCACTCCGACAGCAGGTATGCACACCCTCTTCCATGTCCTGGCCCAGAGGCAACATTTCCGGAGAAGGGGTGAGGGCAAGGTACCGTAATAATGCGTGGCCGGCTGACACTCGTTACAAGTGAACAGCACGTCATCCCCGTACCATCCAGAGTCGGCGCCCGATCCGCCCAGCCCATTGGCTGTTGCGGATCCCTGGGACCTTTCGGAAGATTGGATGCTGAGCCTACGCCTGATGCACCACTATAGCACCAACACCCGGCACATCCTATCCCAAGATGCAAGTACGGACGAGCTGTGGAAGACCACCATCCCTGAGATGGCTTGCTCGCATGTATGTCAGCACTTTATCACTCCGATTGCGCCCCATGCCCGTGTTGCCCCTGCATGCTTGTTTTTGTGTGTGTGTGTGTGTGTTGGAGGGGGGGGGGGGTTTGCCGTGGCATAGTCCGAGTCCCTCAGATTTACATGTCGTCTTACACAATGGTGATAGAAATTCCTCATGCACGGCCTGCTGGCCCTCGCAGCCCTGCACTACGCCCACGGTCATCCCCAGGAGCGGAAGAAATGGGACATCATCTCGGTGTACCACCAGAACATGGCGCTGCGCTTCTTCGCCCTCCGCCTCACCGACATCAAGAAGGACAACTGCGAGGCCTACTTCCTCCTGGCCACCCTCATCTTCATCGTCAGCATCTGCTCCGTCGCCCACAGCGACAGCCTGGGCCGGACCGCCTCGCTCGACGACATCGCGCAGTCCTTCATGCTCCTCCACGGCGTCAAGGGCATCCTCGACTTCCAGCCCATCGAGGTCTGGCGGAAGCGCGGCGGGCCCTTGGAGCAGCTGCTGCGCCCCCCAGTGCTGCCGCCGAGCCGGAGCTGGTCGTCGTCGCCGTTCCAGCGCCGCCTCGACGCCGTCACCGCCCTGGCGCGGGAGGTCCCCGCGTCCTTCGAAGCCGTCATCAACCCGCAGTCCGTCTGCGTGCTGGCGCTCGAGTCCCTGCGGCGGACCCACCTCACGTGCAAGAGCGAGCTGGGCAGGGTGAACGGCACGTGGAAGTGGTCGTCGTCGCTGCCGGCGCTGTTCGTCGAGATGATCGGCAACCGCCACCCGACGGCGCTCGTCATCCTCGCGCACTTCGCCGCGTTGGCGTGGCCCTATGCGAAGGTGGACTGGGTGTCGGACGGGTGGAGCGTCGCCGTGGTGAGCCTCGTGGACGGGGCCCTGGACGACAACTGGCGGTCCTGGATAGAGTGGCCGAAGCGGAGCGTGACGGAGAGGATCGAGGTTGACGATATGGAGATTTAAATTCTATACCCGTCTTTTATGCTAGGTTGAGACAAATGAAACTACGAAACCGGCTACGTCAAGCAACGCCCACACACACATCGTGTTACCAACGTGATGGAGCGAACCCCAAAGAAGAAAAGGGAGAGAATGAGAATATCCCAACAGAATCATCTTTCGGGAACGAGTTTTCATGGATAGGCAGCAGTCGTTCCAGGACCATCATCGCCATAATGCTGATTTCCGGCACGAGATGAACACCACAAAACTCGTATTCGCACCCTGTTTTCGCTCCACATCATAGTTTCCTAATCATGATAGTCTTGGAGGGGTCAGGGCCCATCTGGGAAGTGTCAAAGGTTAGCTCTCCATCTCAATACCGCAGCAAAGAAGAGCGAAGAAAAACTGAAGAAAGAAAAAAGAAAAAAAAAGACTCCCAAGAATGGATATACTCACCATTGGGCCGAAGACCCAGTCCTGGTACCTCTCGGTAACGCCGTCCGGCATCCGGATTTCGTAGTGGCACAGAATGTTGGCCATGATCATCTTGATCTCGTTGACGGCGAAGAAGCGGCCTGGGCAAGCGTGCTTGCCGTAGCCGAACGTCAGGTGGGTGGTGCCGACGCTGACGAGCTGGGCCTGCGCAACGGTCTCGGCGGCCTTGGAGCCGGAATCGGCGTGCACCTTGCCCTCGCGGAGCTTGTAGAAGCGGAGGGCGTCGAAGACCTCTGGGTCTGGGAAGATTTCGGGGTCTTGGTTAACGCCCTGGGCGGAGACGCCGATGAACATGCCCTCGGGGATGGTCTGGCCGTTAGGGAGCTTCACAGACTTGAGAACCTTGCGTGTGAAGGATGCTAGTAGCGGGGGGGCGGAGACAGAAAGGTTAGCTTTAGTGGTCTCTGTCTTCTTCTTTATACACACAAACACATAGATTCCTAACCCTTGGTCAAGTGGTTGGAGAACTTTAAAAACAATAAACGGGGGGGAGGGGGACAATAAGCAACATACCGACATTACCCGGAGAAAGTCTCATACACTCCTTCAGGAAGCTGTCCAGTTTCTTCATATTTTGCAGAGCTAAGCTTGTAAATTCCCCCTTAGACTCAGCTAGCGCCTGCTGGACGTCTTCGCGGAGCATAGGGGTTAGCTCAGGCTTTGCTGCAAGCCAGTAGAGAGCGTTAGTTGTTGCTGCAGTAGTAGTGTGGATAGCGACAAAGCTAGCAGTAAGCTGGCTCATAGCAAGGTCACGGTCGCTGACTGTCCCAAGCTTTGTCTGCGCGTCAATGATCCACTGGAGCAAGTCGTTAGGCGCCTTGTAGTTACCCTTCTCTGCAGCCTTGCGACGGGCTGTGATAAGGGGGGAGATGACTTCTATACCAGCGTCAATGCGCCTGTATAGCGTCTGGGTCTCTGGCAGCCGAGTAGCGACAAGGGGCCGTAGGAAAGCAGGAACCTTGGAGATGGCGTTCACGGCGGTCATCTGGTCGACAGTGTAGTTAATAGAGGCGTCAATGTATCTCTCGTCATGGCAGAGCTCGGGGCCAACAAAGACGCGGCCGGAGACCATGGCAATGATGCGGAGGAGCTTCTGGTTAATAAGGACCTCACTCCAGTTGCTGGACTGGGGTAGCTCAAGGCGCATTGATTCGGCAACCTCTTCCGAGATGCTCGCGTTTAGTCGGGCTGTTATAGAAGGTGGTTAGTGATGGCTGCCTTCGAGAGATGTTACGTGGCGAGGCTAACGTAGAGACGGCGTCAATGTCGACCTGACGACGTGGTGTATGAAGACGTTTTCGTTTTCAAATTTCGTGTACTTAGAGAACATGACCTTTAGGAAGTCAGTATTTTCACATATAAAAATAATAGTAGAAGAAGAGGAAGAAAAAGGTGTTACTAGGGGGCAAATAAAGAGCTGTATACCTCAGTGTTGGCGTCGGCGGCGCTGATGACATCGTCGGGGGCTTTCTTCAGCTCAGGGAGGAACTTGGTAGGAACACAGATGGAATCCTTTGCTAACGGGGGAAACAGTCAGTCGTGTGTCAGGCACTTGAGTGGACGAGGGCTTTTTACTCTGGAACGTCGCGATGCGGAAGATGCTGTCCTTGAACTAAACCAGAACAGTCAGGGGTCAGATCTTGGAAACGATTTCGTTGAGCAGAACCACACAGACCTTCCTGTAGCCTTCGGTATAAAACTGTGCTGCTTTGCCTTCCATGAACTGTTTCTTCTTCTCCGACTTGGTCCCCTCTCCCATATACGGCACGTTGGCCAGGGGGTCGGCGGTAAGCCATCGCTGCACTAGCAGGGCAAAAACGACGAGGACGAGGCCGGCCGCGGCCGTGGGCAAGTGTTGCGAGGTTTGGGCGTCCAACACACCCGCCAAGGCGATGGGATGAGTTGCGTTTGCGTTTGCCATGATATGGGCTTTTGTCGTCTAGATGAGTAAGAGTGGGTGTGGGATAGGCAACCTTTTGGAACTACAATGGATGAACGGTCCATGTTGAAGGGTCCGGCGGCACATTATATACTCACTCACCCCTGACCGACAACGACAACGACAACGGCCAATCCGTCTTGCTGGAGACCGTCCGCCCCCTAGAGCCCACATGTCATCGAAGATATGACAGCTTCATCGGATAATGCTGCTAAGGGCGGCCCGTTCCAGCCCTTCACCGGCAGAGGCGCAGGAACGGCACTTCTTTCCGTGCCAACCAATGCAGAGAAATTGTCCGTGGCCGTGGCCGAGCTCCACACAGCGTACATGTACAATAGCAGTCGTGTAGGCTTAGGCTGGCTAAACTGGTTGTTCGAGGCAGGATCCAGGGATGTTCGGTTTCGGTTTCGTATCGCGAGAATACGGTCGGATTGGACTTCGTCCAACCCGGGATACGACTCGCCCATGTTTCCAGGGTAGGTAGGTAGGTACTGCCTAACAGGACATTCCTACTATGTATTAGTGAGTATCCACCCTCGAATATAATGATGTCATCTATGGGGGGTAACTTCATAAGCGGAATCAACTTGCCCCCGCCACCCCGAAGTTTTATCGCCCCTGTCAGATACCCCCCTCTAGTCCGCCAGCTGTCAACGCCGTCCAGCTACCGTATCCTCTGACTTAACTGAAAAACCGCATAGACCATACGCTAGACCCCTTATAGAAAGCGGTCAATCTATTTCTACACACACCCACCCATGTAACCCTAACCCTTGCCGCCTAACTTGCTGCTGACGTAAATGACTCCCTGTATTTGCCACATTTAGATCCCTGTTTCTGCCACCACGCCAGCCCCTTTTCAGCAGCCTGCGGTCTGTGCGGTTTTTCAGTTAAGTCAGAGGATACGGTAGTAGAAAGAGATGGGTAGGCAGGTACTCCGTAGGATGCTTAGAAACTGTGTGGCGATTTACATCACTAGGAGCATAAAACTTACCCCTGCCACCAAGTAATACCTGTACTCACCTTACCTGTATCCGTATTCAAACTACATAGTAAGTTGCTCCTATGTGATTATGTCATCGTTACAGAAACTGTGGGAAGAGTCACGTGTGCTTGATCTTCCCCGTGCCGTAGCGACCGACCGTCAGCAACAGTAGGAGATTGAATAAGCGGCAGGCGCGGCAAGCCCCTCCCGTCCGTTGCTGGTCTCCCATTCGTGTTCCAAAGAAAATACAAACAATTAAAAGACAAGTTTTCCATCCTCATATTTTTGCATCCGAACGTCGCAAATCATCACCGCTGGATGCGGTCGATGATATATACCCAGACGAGATGCGACGCAACGCGTCGCAATGCCAGTTTCCGAGGATGGCCAACACGTGAGCAGTCAGGTGAAAGGTTCTATCTCTGTTAGTTACTAAGAATCCATCCAGTTCCCTTCTCTGGCGAATTGGAACCTTTTGTTCGAGACCCCGGAAAGCGGTGAATGCACGGAACCGGCTCCAGTACCCGACCTCACCTCATCCCGCGCGCAGTTGATTTGGTTCGAGAACCCCGCGGCTCTCTGTCGCTTTGATGGTGTCGCTACCACTGTTCCACACTACTCAATAGGCACCCGCTGCTGAACCCTCATAACCATGATGGGCAGCTTTGCAACCCTTGAGGCCGACGGACCTCCTTCGGGGCGTTTGGCATTCTATAGCTATGCCGCCTTTCAGGATGTTCTCGCTGGCCCCCATCTCCCTCATTTCTCCCACACCAAATTCGAGAACGCGACCTTGACTGCGGCCGCTCACCTCGATGCTTTGAACGTCATGCACGTCACCGATATCGTGCGCGCCTCCGTCGCCGCCTTGCTGGCGTGCCTCGTTCTCGCGAGACCGCTTCTTCGCAAGAGGCCCGCCTGGTGCCGTGGCTTTGCACAAGAGTCTCTGTACTCCGCAGCCGCCCACCTTCCGCTGAAGAAATCCTGGACGTTCTGGACCATCTACCTTTTTGCAGTCGCACTTGCTGGCCTCGTCCAGGCTTCCTTGTCTCTTCTCGTGCAGCCGCATCGTGTCTTCTCTATCCTGGAACTCGTGCCGTGGCTCGTTGCTGTTCTCATCACCGCCGCCGACCGGCCGACAAAGACCCCCAAGACGCTACTGTGTCTCTACTTCACCATCCTTGCGTGTGGCGTTGTCTCGACAGCATTCAGTTACAGGCTTTACAGGTCCATCTCTATGCTTGTTTTGGCGGATCTCATTGTCGCCTTGGTAGGCATCATCGGCATCCTCGCCATGCCGATGCGTGACCCTTCCCTCGGCGACGATGATGTTGCCCGCAAGGAGCCAACCGACGAGCTCCGTAGCCCCGAAGACAACCTTTCACTCTGGAGATTCATGACGGTATCGTGGATGGCACCAATGATCGCTAGGGGATACGAAAAGCAGCTGCATAATCAAGATGTTTGGCAGCTGCCCTTCGACTTCCAACACGAGCGGCTCCACGCTCTCTTCCATGAGCTCCGTGGCTCTATGACGGCCAAGCTGTTCTTGGCCAATGGACTGGATCTCATGATCCAGTCCTCCCTTGGGATCATTGAGTGTTTCGCAGCTCTTTCGGTCCCTATGCTGTTGCAGCAGCTCCTGCGGGCCATTCAGAGTGGTCCCAGCAACATTGAGGTCTCTGTCTTGTACGCCATCGCCATCCTGGCTGTTCGTCTGCTCGCCTGTCAGGCAGCTGTCTTCCAGCTTTGGTTCTCCCGGCGTTGCTACGAGAGGTCCCGAGGCGAGATGATCACGACCATCTACGCCAAGACTTTGTCTCGGAAACACTTTGGCCAGCCGGCCGATGAGAAGATGATCGGCGCCGACGACGAGGAGGAGGAGGGTGACGACGAAGACGGGCATTGCGACGAGCAGACCGACACGGATGGTTCTGCCGACGATGATGAGCAAACCGGCCGCTTCAGCAGACTCCTGGGCTGGTTCCGTCGCGGGCACCCCGCTCGTCCCAGGTACCAGCGGCTGCAGAAACCAAAAGCGCAAAGGCAGCCTGCCACCACCGGGAAGATCCTGAATCTCATGAGAAACGACGTCTATGAGATTGCACAGCGGTTCTGGGAGTTCCCTACGATTGTCACGAAGCCGCTCCAGTTCATCTTCTCATTCATCCTCGTGTGGCAGCTCCTCGGCTATTCCTGCTTGTTCGGAATGGCTTGTGTTGTGCTTGCTCAAATGCTAAATACCATCTTCATCACTCAACTCCTCAAGAACGAACGCGTACGCAGGGCTGCCACTGATGCTAGACTGCAATCGACCTCCCAGTTTGTCGAGGGAATTCGTCACCTCCGGTGGTACGACTGGCAATCGAAATGGCTGGATAGCATTATGGCCACTCGACGACACGAGCTGCGCACCAGGGTCGTGACGGGGCTATGGAGCATCGCCATCTCCACCCTCAACATCGCTTCCGGTACCCTCTTCCCAGTTGCCACGTTCTTCGCCTACACATCCATTGCCGGCAGGACTCTGACAGTCGACGTGGCGTTCCCCGCCCTTTCTCTCTTTAATCTACTAGAGACCAGTTTTAAAGAACTACCTGGCCTCATCACCGTTCTTTTAAACGCATCAATCGCCATGGGCCGTATCGAGGATTTCATGAGCGAGCCCGACAAAGAAAGCGTCTTCTCTGACCACCTTACGAATGATATCAAGTTCACCAAGGCGGCGTTTGCGTGGCCCGGATACGAGCAGCCCGTGCTGAAGAACCTCGATATCAGCTTCCCCCAGGGTCTCACCGTTGTGTTCGGCAAAGTTGGATCGGGCAAGACGGCGTTGCTACAGGCGATCCTCGGGGAGCTTGATCGGCATGCGGGCGAAGCCATCATCCCAACCGAACCCATAGGATACTGTGCTCAAAGTCCATGGCTGCAGCACATGAGCATCCGTGATAACATCCTTTTCTCGGCGCCATTCGACCCTACTAGATATACTCAGACGCTGGATGCCTGTGCGCTCCTACCAGACCTGGCAAACTTTAAACACGGCGATCTATCGGACATGGGCGAGAACGGCATTGGCCTGTCAGGTGGCCAGAGAGCGCGTGTCGCTTTGGCTCGCGCGGTGTACAGCCAGTCCCGCGTGCTGCTGCTGGACGATCCCCTCGCCGCACTGGACCACAACACGGCCGAGTCCATTGTGAAAAAGCTTCTTCAGGGCCCGCTTGTGGAAGGCCGCACTGTAGTTCTCGTCACCCACAGAGTTGACCTTTGTCTTCACCTGGCTAGCCAGATGGTAGAAATCGTCGGCAACACCGCTCGGGTCCTGAACTCGGAAGAGGCGGCTGCAGAGGTTGCCAAGTTCCTCTCCCAAGATGAAGACCCCGCGGTGCGCCACGAGGAGCCAGAGCAGACGCTCGAGGAGCAGCAAGACGCAGCCGTGCCGTCCAAGTTCATCGAGGAGGAGCATCGAGCTCATGGGGGTGTGATGCTGTCGGTTTACTGGACCTACATCAAAGCCGGCAAGCTCAAGTGGTGGGCTTTGCTTCTGCTGGTATTCGGCTTGTTCAGGTTGGGCAGCCTCCTCAACTACTGGTTCCTGAAGGCCTGGGGGGAGGCTTACAAACACGAGACCTCGACGAAAGGGACGTTGGACGGCATTGATTTCTCCGGGCTCTTTGACAGACTCCCGGATCCGAACGCCGATCTTCGCCCATGGCTGTGGGTCTATTTCGCCATCGCCGTTGCCCAGGCTCTCATCTACACCTTGTCGGAGGGCCTCACTCTGCTCATGATCATCACGGCAGCAAGGGATCTGTTCAAGAGGGTCATCACCAAGGTCAGCAAAGCAACCTTTCGGTTCTACGACGTCACCCCTGTGGGGCGCTTGATGAACCGCCTCGTGTCCGACATTGGCATGATCGATGGAGGCATCATGAGGCCATTGCGCGAAGTCGCCGTACAGTCCATCACCTGGTTCTCGAGCATGGTAGTGATTGCCTCCGTCACACCGTTGTTCCTCGTTTTCTCTGTCGGCATGACCGTTTGGTTCGTCTACATCTTTATGCGCTTCTTGCCCACCTCCCAGAGCCTGCGAAGACTCGAGATGGTCTCTTTGAGCCCGCTGATGTCCAACTTTGGCATCTTGCTCGATGGACTGGCGACTATTCGCGCGTTCAAGGCCCAGCATCACTTCCAAAACATGAACATTGTCGTCACCGATGCCTTCCAGAAGATGGACCACTTCTACTGGAGCCTCCAAGCCTGGCTCATGTACCGATTCGACGCTCTGTCGGCCATCTCTACTTTCTGCCTCACCATAGTGGCGCTCCACAAGGGCCTGTCGCCTGGTCTGACGGCTTTTGTCCTAACCACGGCGTCGGCGTTTGTCGAGGCGACCCACAACCTCTGCAAGCAGTACGGCACTCTGCAGATGGACTTTGTCTCTGTCGAGCGTGTGATTGAGCTCCTGGACATCCCCGAGGAGCCCTGTGGTGAGATTACGCCTCCTACCAGCTGGCCTCACCACTCGGACGACGTCACCTTCGAAAACGTCACTCTCAGATACGCGCCTCACCTAGACCCCTCCGTGTCGGAAGCTTCTTTCACCATCCCAGGCGGCTCGACTTGCGCGGTCCTCGGCAGGACGGGGTCTGGCAAGTCCACCATGGCCCTCGCTCTTCTCGCGACTATTCACCCTTCCGAGGGAGCCATCCGCATCGGGAGTTACAAACTGTCCAGCGTGGATGTTCACGTGTGGCGACAGCGTGTGAGCTTCGTCGCCCAGGACCCGGTGCTGTTCCCCGGAACGCTGCGGGACAACCTGGACCCGCTGCACCAGTACACCGACACTGAGTGCATTGTCGTCTTGCACCGCGTGCTCGGTCCCGGGTGGGACCTCTATTCGCGCGTCGAAGGCGGCGGGAAGAACCTGAGCCAAGGACAGCGTCAGCTGGTTGGTATCGGCCGCGCCGTCCTGAGAAGGAGTCCGATCGTGGTCCTAGACGAGGCCACTGCTTCGATCGACAAGGAGACGGCCGCAAGAGTGCAAGAGGTCTTGAGGAACGAGCTGACCACGAGCACGGTCATCACCATCGCTCATCGACTAGAGGCCGTGCAGGACGCCAACTACTTCATCCGTCTAGACAAGGGAAGGGTGGTTGAGCACGGGCCGACGCAAGGGCTAAACCAGTAGAGCAGAGTACAGTTCGTCAGACGAGCGTTGCATTGTTATCTATATTAAATGAGTTTTAGACCTTTGAGCAGAACAGAATCCATTGAGCTTCACCAACCGTGTTCGGCACCGGTCATTGGCACCGGGCCTCGGAAGCCGAATGGCACCGGGTTGCGTCCCTACTCACCCTACCCATCCAATCCAACAACTTGCCAACCCTGTCGGGCCAACCGGCAGCAACGGCATTGCAATCGACGGCGGGGCTTTGAAGATGAACGCGGTTCCCCAAGTTCCTGGGGGATCCGATGTGTATAACGCATTGCGATATAGGCCATACAGCCTCAATTCCAGACGCGCCCCCTACGTAGGTTACCCCTGCCACCCCAAGTGTCAGATTGACTGTAGAGAAGTCAGTCGGGTTTTCCCGTCGTTGCTCTGGGCCCATCCACTTGGGACGGGGCGGGTCCTCATTTCCGGGGTCCCGAGGACTCACCTCGAGAGTTTAAGGGCGAAACACGTCTCTTATCTTCTGCCATAACGGGTCATGGCAAACCTTCTAGACTAAGGTCAGCCACAGCAGATGTAACCTTCTTTGGCCGGCCCGACCGGGGGGCATCTTCGATGTATTCGGGTTTTAAGGAGAAGGTGGGAGCGGTTGGGTCAAAGCCATGCTTTTTTGCGCGCGCGACAATATCGTCGACTGTACGTCTGGATAATCCTAGCGCTTGTGCAACCTCGTCGGCTGTTTTGCCTCCAATACGGCTTCGAAGGGCAAGGATGACTGCCCGTAAAGCAGGGTCAACGCGCGCCATAACAGCGAAGAAGTTGTAATAACTGCAAGGCCAAGAAAGTGGTGTTGCTGTTGCTGTTGATGTTGTTGTTGTTGTTGCTGTTGTTGTTGTGATGAGATTACTTTTGTTAGAGAAAGGGGATGCATCTGGGTCCTCTGATTGGCTAGATATATGAGAATGGATACACCCCGTAGCAGTTAAGTGGTCTTGGCATTTCGGGCTGAGGCAACCCCAAAGACCCCTTGGAACCGTCCAACGTTTGCGGCTTAACCGGATGCTCCCCCCCAGTCTCTCCTCAACTCATGGTCTCCCCTCCTCAGTATCATAGTAGTCCTCGCCCGATCTAAATAGCAACTGTCGAGTTGAACGAGGCTCTGTTGCTGGGATAGCCGGTCAACGGGACCGCGGACAGACGGCGCCAGGCGCAAAAAAGAAACTGCGCAAAACTCTATTAAACCGGGGCTGTTCGAGTCGTGATCCTTGACGACATCTCCTATCTTCAGATTCGGCTCCGCCGCAAGGTAATATGGCAATTAACTCGATACCAGCCCACCGGTACGCGCGCCTGGAGGGATGGAGAGAAGAGGGTCGTGGGGAAACACCAGGAAATGGATGTGTATTTAACTACATGACCATCCTTCCCCGGGAATCTTGCTCTCCTCCCCTTTCACCCACATCGCATAGTCAGTCTCTTACTCGGTCTTTTCGCTTTTGTATTTCTCTCACACATTCGTTTTTACCACACAAACACACTTTCGTTTCCCCTAGTCTTTCCCACTCTTCGGGATCAATAGCGACAAAACATGCACTTCAACGCTCTCATCGCCGCCGCCGCCCTGACCGGCTCCGTCTCGGGCCTGGCCCTCCGCCAGACCAAACCGGTCTGGGAGACCCTGCCGGCGACCCCGGATCTCCCGAGCCCCATCTCCACGGACAAGACGCCGATCAACGGCATCGAGATGTGGTTCCAAAAGTACAACGAGAAGGCCGGCGGCGTGCCCATCGTCATGGACCACGGCGGCCTGGGCTACTCGGCCTACTTCGGCTCCGTCATCACGCGCCTCGTCGACGCCGGCCACTACGTCATCGCCGTCGACCGCCGCGGCCACGGCCGCTCGACGTTCAACGCGGACGACGTCTTCACCTATGACAAGATGGCCGCCGACGTCTCGGCGCTGCTCACCGGCGCGGGCGTGACGCAGTACAACGTCGTCGGGTGGTCCGACGGCGGCATCGTCACCCTCGCGACGCTCATGGACCCGAAGGCCGCCGGGGCCATCAACAAGGCCTTCCTCTATGGCGCCACGGCCAACCCGGGGCAGACCAACGCGAGCTTCAGCCAGACGGCCATCTTCTCCGAGTTCGTGTCGCGCTGCGCCAAAGAGTACGCCGTCCTGCAGCCGGGCGCCAACTTCACCGACTTTGGCGCAAAGGTCTCCACCATGGAGGGCACGCTGCCGCAGTTCACCGACGCGCAGCTCGGCACCATCGACGGCGCAAAGGTCATGATCGCCGACGGCGACCGCGAGGAGGCCGTCAACCTCGACGCCCCGGGTCTCCTGAACAAGGCCATCCCCGGCAGCAGCCTCACCATCCTCAAGGACGTCAGCCACTTCGCGCCCATGCAGGACCCCGACCAGTTCACCAAGGCCGTGACGGACTTCTTCAAGGCGTGAGGAGGGTACTTTTCCGATCGCGCGTGCGCTTTGGGGGGGGTCTCGCTTTTCTTTTCTCTTACTTTGGTTCTGGGTTCTATATAGAGGTCTCGGGAGGCGTTTTTCGGTGCCTGACCAGCAGTGGCAAGGTGTATTGATGAAATAGCATAAATTGAAAGATTGGATAGAGATTCTACCTTGGTGCCCGCGGATGCGATGTGACTATGAAGCGAAAGAAGAATCAAGGGGGGAGGGGGCGTGCCGGCACAAGGTCACAACAGCCAGACTAGGGAGGCCATTATTGTGCGGGCGGAAAGCGTTATGCATTCAAGCTATTGGCGTTAACAGTCAAGAGAACTGGCGGGTCGGATAAATAGTCAGAATGGCTTGTGTATGGACTAGCTATCAGTCGAGTCTGTTATATGCCCAGAATGGTTGCCTATAAATCTGGCCATGTTCCGATCCAGACGACACTGTTTCTCAGGAGTATACAATTCTTGAGCATTTAGAAGTATGACATGTCATATCTGATTCTCCGTGCCAATTTGTAAGGGCTAGTTAGTGTATGTAGATCCCGATAGTGCCCTCTTATTTGTCCTCTTAGTCTATGCGCCACACTAAAGAACGTGGTAAATCGCGATTTCTGAAACTGCAGAGCCCTTGGGATGGATGCCTGTTCCGCAACCAGGCACACTATCGGGGAATATCTTCACCCCTTTTGTCTACCACTTTGAAGCAGACTTCTCTAGCTCTGGTTCAAACACGTCGGGAAGGCGACTTCTAATCTTGAGGAAGTCTCGGGCGCGTCTACGCCATTCTATCCAGAACCACAAGCCAGAAGAGACAAAGGTCAAGAACATCAGGGGAAGGGTGACCTGGAGGAATCGCTCCAGCGCTACCATCGAGAACACCTCGCCCTCCTGGTACTTGATGATATCGGTGCTGAAGAAAGTCTGGTCAAGAAGCAGTCAGCGCGGCTCTGAAGGGATGGATTCAACTCGTATCAGCTGTCAAACCTACGCTAGAGAAGGTCGCAGGCAGGTAGATCAAGGTGACAATTGTCACTATTCGGACTGCAATGGCCTCTACCGCACTACGGCTGGCTTGCTTATACATCGTGGCCGTGAGCATCGAGGACACAATGGCATTTTGTGTCTGAAAGTGTTGAATAAGCTGAGAAGCACAAGTGTCAGCGCGATGCCAACCAACTATCCGGCAATGACTTTTTGTGCACTCACGATGGTTTTCCTATCCGAGATCATTTTGACGAGCAGTTTCGCTCTGACGATCTGCATCTGAGTCTCGCAGATGTGCTCCTCCAGTTGCGAATCGTAGTTCGCTACCGCTCTCGTGCAGCCGTGCTTTTCTCGGCCAGGGAAATCGTCGTCTTTGACCAGGTCCCTGTAGAACTTTTGCTGCAGTTTCAAGATGTTGATATTCGACTCCATGGCCATGATCGCGTCGTTTGTTCTTTCTTCCCAGTTCTGGACGTCGCTCAGGTTTTCCGGCTCCAATTTTTCAATGTGCCCCTTGTCTCTGATACGGGCAGGTTTGGTCTTGAGAATGCTGGTTAGCCGAGCATATCAGTCGAACGAGCATTTTTTGTTGGCGCCGAGATCTTACAAATTCCTCTGCTTTCTTCTCGAGATATAATATATGCCATCTCCATTCCGACGTTGCCCACCGCGCAAAGTCCAGATGCACCTCCAGAGATGATCTGAACCCTTCCTCGACTGTGCCGAAGCTGGTTGGGTAAGTGTTCCCTTCCCGGAAGAGCGCTGCGATACGGCTCTTGAGAGTGGCGTGAGGGTCCCCGATGACCCATAGTTGAGTGCCTTGGCCCAGATCAAACTGGTGGTGCAAAACAGCCTGTCGAATCTTCCAGTCTTCGCGTCCTTTGAGCGCCGCCGTCTTGAGATTGAAGCAGAGCTGGTACCTCCTCCCGCTCCTCCCAAGCTCTGGGATCACGGTCCCGTGAACGGGATTCGCTAGGACCTTGTCTGTTCGGAAGCCACTGAAGCGGAGTTCTCTATCCCTACCGTGGTCCGACGCGTAAACGAGGAGGAAATCCGAGAACTGAGGCATGATTTGGTAAAAGGTCATCAAACGGAGTTGCATCGTTTCGCTCAACTCCAGTGGCCCAACAGTGGTTGGTGCACACAGGTTCCTAGCTCCCGTCAGTCAATCGCAGTCTTGGGGTTCGCTTCGAGGATCGAGTGTTTCCCGACATGTTGAAGAGCCATGCGAACTTACACAAATCGACATTTTGCATCTGGTCTGTACAAGGAAGCATTTCCTATTTCGTTTGTTGGGACGTCTCCAAGAAACGCCTTCAGCTTTTCGTCACTCCGGAGGTTTATCTTCTCGACCCGTCCTGCCGCCGAGATATCCTTCACTGGTATACTGTGCGTTCGACGGTCCTTGATGAAGAGCTGGTTCCTGCATTCCTCAAGCCTGTCGAGAGCAGACTTTCCGCAAGGTGTCCCTGACAGGTACTGTCTTGGGTTCAGATCGAATGACCGGTACGATGAAGCCATCATGGTTGGGGTTTGCAGTGTTGCAGGCTGGAAGTATTATTGGATGCTACGGGCTCTTGCGTTCTATGCCGTCTCCGAGGATTCCAGCTCAGGACAAACTAAGGGTGAGAAGAATATGTCTTTTGTAAAATATGAACTACTTTTCACCTACGACTCGTCTCGCGTCACAGGTCTGCAAAAATCCGGGCTATAGATTGTGCTTCGCCCCCAGGCTGACACAAGGCTCTCAGCACTCTCTCTCACCACCAATGAGCTCCTGTTCCTTTGATAAAAGACGGCGTCGCTATTGATTCAGCTTGACCAACCAAGGCACTGCCCGCCCGCGCGTGTTTTACCTGGCGTTACCAATGCTCGGTGTCCAAGAGAAGGTGACGCCCGGCCTCATCAGCCACGCCCCTTTTCTCGGTGATACATGGCTGAATGATGGCAATTATCATTAGGCTGAGATACTCCGCCTTCTCCTGCTAATCTGCTGCCAAATCCGATACACTCCATATCTGTACAATCTAAGATTCTGCCTTCCGCTTCCCTGCATAACATCCTAATGTAACTTGGTCAGGATTGATGTGTTTGGGAGTCGCGGCAGATTAGCCAGGACTGGCTGGCGGCAGCGTATACCTCCGCCCTTATCTTACAGCTCATAATACTTGTTTATACGCTACAAGCCCCCCCGATCACTATGTCCGACCATTTCTAACGACCTCCCAGAAACACTGAAATAGCATCCTTCCTTCGCCAAACTCCCGGCCGACTTTCCATCCAGTTTTTGGGTTTGAATATGATGTAAATAGGGGGACCTAAGGATCCGGGTCTGGACTGTATTCAACTCGACTGTGCTGTCTCCTTTCATCGTGCTTGCTTGTCTCGCGCAATTTATCGATGGATAACAGCTCATTCTATGGCGAGTTAGGGACTGCTAGTTCCGCGACGAATAGCATTGCCGCTCACCTCTGTGAGTAGATACGGAGCGTAGAAGAGGAAAACGTCGTTGTCTATGTTCTGAAACGCCCGGATATCAGCCTCGGTCATTGATCGAATTCTTCAAATTCCCTTCCGTAGTGCACGACTGACCTGGCGTTCTTGGAACCTGTCACCCTCATTTTTGAAGTGATTGACGAGCCACTTACGTAGCTTGTACCATTTCAAGCCGTATGCCGACACAGATACTAGTACCCAACCTTGAGGTGGTGGAAAAGACATGGCTCGGTGCAGTGTTTGGTTTTCGACGGGTTCGTTGGTCCAAAAAGATTTCTTCTTCGCCCCTCGGGTAGATTGCCCCATGGTTTAACGTGTGCGAATAGGAATGGCAATGCGGGCTATGTTGGGTACCTCGGGAGGCGGTGGAAGAGGCAGTGGATGGATATCCAGGGTGATTCGAAGCAGGCTGCCTGGTAGATCTGCCGATTGATAGAAGAGGGAAGCAGGCTACGAAGGCGGGTGTCAGACAAATGGGCTGGGTGGGTGGTTTCTTATCAATCATTTGACCTTTTGGATTCGTACCGACTTGGGGCCGGAGGAGAGCGGCATCACCAAGCAGGCTGACAGCAGGCATCTGGTCGCCTTACAGCATCACCAGCCATTCAAGGCGCTCATCAAGCCATATCCAATCACCCCGCATAGGGCTGGATACCCGCTACAAGCTGGTGCCTTGGAGTTGTTATGCGTGTTTGCCTCATGGTCACCCATGGGCCGCAAATCAGCAAGGAGACAGTCACACCCTCGTGGTCACAAGTCCGGTTGGGTCTACAGCCGTTCTACACATCCCGAGCCCACCCGGTTGCTTCCTCCACGATAGGAAACGTATGCACGCGCTTGAACGTCCAGAATCACCCGCTAATAGGTTGGCGTATCAGTCATGAATGATGTGCAAATAAGGTTGAGGAACGGCGGGTCTCAAAGAAGGACTACTATGCCACATCAGTTATGCACAGCGAGAATGGCGGACATCGGCCGGGTTTTGTAGCCTTCGATGTTGCACCGCGAGACAGAAGTTCAACGAATGAGGCCTTTGTAACCACGATAACTGTACTTTCTGTCACAGTCTTAGCTACTAATCCGAGGACAGATCTTCCCGCCTCTGTCTGGTGGCGTCGAGCGCAAGGGGTGGGAGCGACAATGTCCTTGGCTGGCAACCTTACCAGTGTGTTGAGATGTGCGTCAGTCTGAAGCGACACACAGCATACCATGCAGCTAACTTGCTTCCTTAGTAGTATCATTCTCTCACACCGCCCCGAATCTAGCAAAAATACTGCTGATCTATAAGTTCCTGTATTGGGCTTAGCGACTTATCTGCCTGTTCTCTCTGAGCCAGTTCAGCCGCACACAGGCAGTCAGTCAGGCGGCGGGCGCCCTCCTTGGAGAGAGTGCTAGTTCCCTGGTCTTGGGTTGCATTTCTGTTCTTCCTGCATGTATTCCCCGCCCATAATATTGGTTGTCTGGCTTGACACAAGGTATAATAATCCTTACGCTGGTTTCAACGTACTTTTCCAAACCGTGCCGTTCGTTTATCTTATTTTCTTTCTCTCTTTCCGTTCTTCCGTTCATGTGCCTGCGGCTTCGTAGTCAACTTGCACAATGAGTCCGGGTCAACTAGATTTCGGGCAACATTTCGAAACTGCTCTCTCGGAATTCCATGAGCTTCGCAAACAAGAGACGCGAACTTCCGCCTGTGGCCAGGAATTCGTGTTGATGGAAAACGTCACGGCGCGACTAAAACAACACTCTAAAAGCTGCCCTCCAGAATACGAGAATGACCTGGATAGGCTTTGCCAGACAGCATATCTTCGAGAACATGATCAACCGCCGCAATTGCAAACGCATCGCATCGAGGAACACCTTGCCATTTTCTACAATCTATTAGTTATTGGCGCACCATCGCTGATTCACGAGTTTCCGAACAACCGTCTTACGACTCTTCCGATCGAGAGAGATGTTTTGAAGAACTACATCAAGGGTCCGCCTGATTATCCCAATTTCCACGAGAGGTTTTACGAAAATCAGTTTGCGTGGTGCCCAATTCAGTTTGAAATGGATATGGGAACTTCATATAGGAACTTCAACGACATCATCAGCCCCTTCTTGAGGAAAGAACCGATCCAGCCATACCGCGATGGTAAGGGTCCTAGAGTGAACACGGCGACGTTGTACTCCATTGAAGTGCCGGAGGAACTCGTCGGGCTCAAGCTGCAGAATAAAATGGCATCAGCCAAGATCGAGCGTGGAGACGAAAAAACGAACAGTGGTACCAATAGAGGAAAGGTGAGGTGGTTCATACTTCTTTCTATCTCTCCCCCTTCCCCCATGGTTCTACATCATACATGTATGCTGAAATGATCAATGTATCAATAGAGATACCGATTTGCTTTGAAACAATTCAAACAATCAAAGCACGAGCACTTCGAGAACGAGAAACGGATGTTTATAAATCTCGCAAACAGGGATGGCCTGATCCAGTACATTGGATGGTTCGAAAGCTACGAGCTGGATAATGATAGAGGGCGGGAACTTTACTCCAACATCGTGTTGGAACTTGCCGACTTCGACTTTTACGAAGCGATTCGAACAATATCCCCCCCAATATCAGCCAAAGAGATATTGGCATTCTGGAAGACCATGGCGGAGATATCGGGAACCTTGGCCTCTATTCACACGGTTACTATCGGTAGCCATCAGTATTTGACGTATGTGTCTCTCTCAGTTGGTTTCTCACAATCTAATTGCGATACAAACAGATGGCACGGCGACATTAAGCCCGAGAATATCCTTCGCGTCAACGATAGATTCAAACTGGCGGACCCAGGAGAAGCTAGCATGCGGCTGAAATCTACCGGAACAACGGGAGACCAGAGAACAAGAGCAACAGGGGGGACACGGACTTATGGTGCTTGTTTCCCTACATTTTCCCGTTGTCTTAGCCATACTGACCCTGAAAAATATAGCCGACCCTGAGAAGGCCGCCTACCTGGACGGTCGGGGCTCTAAGAAGCCAGAAGTTCCGCAGACAAGCGACGTGTGGTCTCTCGGATGCGTGCTTTCGATCGCGGCAACATATGTTGTTCTGGGGACTCAGGGCGTTCTCATCTTCAACAAACTTCGCCAAGAAGCCATTTTCGGAATTTCAGAAGACTCGAGTGACGCATTTCACGATGGGAAAGCTGTACTTGAGGAGGTCCGGCACTGGCACGACTACTTGCGCGAAGCCGCGAGAGGAAATGACGTCTACACGTCGGCCGTTCTGGACATGGTTGACGAGCATATGCTCGTCGAAAAAGACAGGTGGTCTGCGGGAACGATTTGTCAACGGTTTGAAGAGCTGTTCAAATCCACCCAATCCGGCGTGTCCAGAGTACCCCAAAGCCTGCACGACTTATTGCAGAGGATCGACCTCCAGTCCGAACAAGACTATCTTCATTCGGGTATCACGAAGGTGAATCCGGGCGACGTGACCAAGCACAAACTCCGGGCGACGAAACTACCGTCTGCCGAGGTGGAGTTCGAGAGTCGAGAAAAGCTCCTGGAACAACCCATTCAACCAGTGGCTCAGCGCTCACTTCACTCGCGGAATTCAGCGACCATCTCCCACCCAATCGCACAAAGCTCTGTTGCACGGGATCCTCGTATAGCACCATCCAACGAGCCGAAAACATCCCAAACTTCGACTCAGTCAGCGTATCCTGACTGGCACACTACGCATCGCAGCCCCATCACCGTTTGGCAGGTAAGAACAGCGCTCGACAAGAAAGGGAAGGGGTTCAAACCAAGCATGGGAAGCTTCAGCTCCCTCATCAGCAAGCAGCCTCGTACAGTAAAGGGCAAGGATATATCGGACAACTTGGAGCAATTGGATCGGCGCCTCGAGACAGAATTCAAGAATCGCGATATAGTTGGTCAAAGTTCAGTACCTGTCGTCTGTGACACAGCTAACATGAGTAGGTATATCTCGTCGACAATGGCACAACCATGGTTCCTCATTGGGCACAGGTGACTTACCTCTTAGAGGTCCTTGTTTGGCGATCTCTGGGGTATGATGACAATGGGATGGAGCTCTACTTTACGAATCCAGACACCAATCCGAAGGCAACGATTGGGGGTTCACAGCAACTCAAACACTTCAGAAGGGCCATGGAATTGGCAAATCCAGCTGTTGCCAAGTCCCCAGCAGAAGTAGTCGAAACTACTATTGTGCCAGAGCTCACACGCATCATCAACAGCTACACGCGAGCGAAGACTTCCAAGTCTCCGCCACGCAAGAAGACCATCATCATTCTAACAGATGGCATCTGGAAAGGCATGAGGATGGAACACACCATTGACGTCTATCTAAAATCAACTTTTAATGAGCTGAAGGACTTGCATGGGGACTTGTCCTACATACCACCAGGGAAGTCCCATGAGCAAGTGGACATATCCAAGATCCGCCCAGTCACTATACAGTTTGTTCGGTTCGGATACGACCAAAACGCCATCGAGAGACTCCGACGTTTGGACGACGACATGAGATACTACGGCTGCCCGTAAGAAGATGCAAATCAAAGACGTGCGCATTCATGCTTTACTAACCGCCGTCGCAGTGATTTGATAGACACGGAGCCTGCGGGTGGTGACATCTATAAGATGTTCCTAGGAAGCTTGTGCCAGGACATAGACGGGCATCCCGGTATCGAACGGCAGTCTAGCTACACTAGTCAGCAGAGTAGCCTCCCTCCCCAGAGTAATCCGCAATCACCCCTGGATTATGGCCCAGCAGGTGCCCCTCGGACTCCAACGCGAGCATCACATCGAGCCAGCCAAGCTTCACCTGTTCACGATCAGCCGTCGCCCTCTACCATGCCGCATCATGAACTCCCTGCATCGCCAGGAGACCCAAACAGCCCGTATTTTCATATCCCCGTTCAGAGATCGTCCACAATCAAGGTGACGAATCCGACCTCATCACACACTTCTATGCCATCGGATCACACAGGCTCCATATGGCCGCCGTACTCCCATGAAGACACAGAGCATGGGCAGTCTCCTGTCACGCCAATGTCACCCAGCTCATCCTCACCACCCATTGCACCATCCCAGTCAACTCGACAACGGCCTTATGGATATAAGCCACACTAGTACTAAAGCCTAGAACTTGTGTGTGATGGGCCAATTGAGGTTGGAGTTGATGTCCGAATCTGGTACATAAATGTCATTGACGACCTGATATATTGGCGCTTGGAGAACCAGTTGCTTTTTGATGATTTCCAAGCGACATACATGTACAAGCAACGCACGCGCTCCTCTGCGAGGATCTGATACCAAATGACTTGGAGCACTTGCAGAGTTGCAATCCTTTGTTAATGTATAACCTTAGGTCTTGGACATGGGGCCGTAAGCATTTCGAAAAAAAAAAAAAGAAAAAAGGAAAAGATAAACGCGGTTGATTGGGAGGCGTTCATAAGCATAGGAACTATATGGCGTGGTGCCCAACCCTCCTCAAGGACGGATATCAACACGCTCTGGCGGGAATATTGTCTTGATCTGTTTGTATAATACCTATAGGGACAGAACGGGATGACCTTTCTTTCATCTCCCTGGGTTGCGACAACTACATCAAGTTTGCGACTACGTCTCTACTACGTGAATGGTAGAAATAGATGAACATTTGCTGTAGCTATAGTTCTATCTGCTATTCTATTCCTCTGATTGTCCTCAAGCACAATCTCCCATGTTTTTGTACTACGGAGTACTCCGTATTATGTACGTATCTAACCCATTATGTCAGCAACCTGCTCCCGTAAAAGAAGCGGGGGCGGGGCAAAGTGGGGCGCGCGGTGAGCAGGTACACGTACGAAGTAGGTAGGTACACTGGACCCCTAGAATGCTTATCGCACCCTCCGTAGCTTCTTATCGCACCGCGCTAGACCCGGCCCAGAACAGTTTCGTCAGGTCCCCCTGCTTGTTCCTGGAAAATTTCCCCTTGACATCGCCTCTCATCACGGCCTGAAAATTCCCGCCGTAACACACTCCTCCCTTCCAAACAAACCTCCCCCCCCTTCCGCCCCAAATCGACATCATGGACCGTAGAGGAAGAGGCTCGAACCAGAAGCGCGGCGGTCCCAGACGTGGCCGTCGCGATGCGCCGTACAGCGATTCCCCCAGATCGGCCGTCCCGTCGGCGCCGGCGCCCGCTGCCCCAGCGCCTCAGAGCACTGCGCCGCCCCTCACCGAGCCCGTCCCCGAGGACACGCCCAGGTTCGCCGATATGGTTGGCGTCAACCCGGCCCTGATCCAGGCCATCACCCAGGATCTCAAGTTCGACCACATGATGCCCGTCCAAGCCGCCACTCTGACCGAGCTTCTCCCCCCCAAGCGCGGCGACTGCCTCGTCCAGGCCAAGACCGGCACCGGCAAGACCATTGCCTTCCTCCTCCCTGCCATCCAGACCCTCATCACCAACAACCGCGGCCGCGGCGCCGGAATCTCTCTCCTCGTCATCTCCCCCACCCGCGAGCTGGCCATGCAAATCGCCAAGGAGGCCCAGGGTCTGCTGCAGCGTCTCCAGCAGTACCGCGTCTGCATCGCCATCGGAGGCACCAACAAGGACCGCGAGGAGAAGCAGATCCTCAACGGCTGCGACATTCTCATTGCCACCCCCGGACGTCTCATCGACCACATGTCGAACGAGTACATCAAGGAGTCTTTCCGCCACCTCGATACCCTGGTGCTCGACGAGGCCGACCGCCTCCTCGACATGGGCTTCATGCCTGCTCTCAAGGACATCGTCCGCGCCCTCCCCGACAAGGCCCAGACCAACCGCCAAGGCATGCTCTTCTCCGCCACCATAGCCCCTCACGTCGAGCAGGTCGCCGGCCTCGTCCTCTCCAAGGGTTACAAGTTCATCTCCACCATCCCCGCCGGCGAGGCCAACACCCACGAGCGCGTTCCCCAGCACCTCATCAAGGTGCCCACCTTCGCTGCCGTCGCCCCCGCCATGGTTGGCGCCATCCGCGAGGAGGCCGCCCACGTCGGCCCCGAGACCTTCAAGGCCATCATCTTCGCCCCGACGGCTGCCCTTGCCGACTTCTACGGCGACGTCCTCGCCAACGTCCCCGGCATGCTTCCCACGGCCGTCCTGCACTCCCGCATCTCCCAGAGCAAGCGCACCAAGACGACCAACGACTACCGCGATTCCAAGTCTGGCATTCTCGTCGCCACGGACGTCATCGCCCGCGGCATGGACTTCCCCGGCGTCACCTCCGTCTTCCAGGTCGGCATCCCCGCCGACAAGGAGTCGTACATTCACCGCCTCGGCCGTACCGCCCGCGCGGGCGCCGAGGGCCGCGGCATCTTCATCGTCGCCGACATCGAAGGCTTCTTCCCCCAGTGGACCCTCAAGGAGATCTCTTTCGAGACCCGGCGCGCCGACCTCTCGTCGGCCGAGCAGGTCTACGCGATCGCCGAGCAGCGCATCGACGAGGCCCAGAAGGCCAAGATCTACCAGGCCTGGCTGGGTTACTACAAGAACTGGATGAAGTCCCTCAAGTGGGACAAGGAGCAGCTCGTCGCCGAGGGCAACATCTTTGCCCGCGACGCCCTCGCGGCCCCCGAGACTCCCGCCATCCAGAAGAGCACCGTTGGCAAGATGGGCCTCCGCGGCACCAGAGGTCTCGTCGTCATCCCGGACGCGCCCAAGGGCCGCCACGGACACCGCGGCGGCGGTGGCGGTGGCGGTGGTGGAGAGGGTCGCAGCGCTGGTTCCGGCGGCCGTGGAGGTGGCGGCGGCGGAGGAAGACGTGGCGGACGTTTCTAGAACCTCACCACTTGATGCCATGGTTTTTTCCCTTCCTTTCTTTTTTTTTTCTTTTCTTCTTTTCACCCACGCATTTGCTTTTTTCTGGCGGTCCTGAGCTTGTTTACGCTACTACAACTTGATACCCTCATACATCTGTACGACGGGGAGACGGGGAATACATAGACATGGGTAGGGGGCGGGGATAATCAGGTGGACTGGCGTTCTTCGGTAACTAGACATGGTTTTTCGGTTTTTTTCGGTATCAAAGAAAGAAAGTCGGGAAAAAACGTCGTCGACCCATCATAAAATGAAAGGCCCGCTCTCTCTATTTTCTTCTTCTTTTTTTTTGCAGTACGTAAGAATAAGAAGAAGAAGAAGAAGAAGAAGAGCCTTCAAAGGGCACTCTGTTCTTTAAACTTGCGGAGAAGAAAACAGTTCCTCGTCGCAGACCGTTCATGATGCCCACGCCCAAACCAAACGTGTGTTCCCTCCCGTCTCCTTCTGTAGAGATTTCAATCTCGAGCCAGCATTTTCATTCCATTTTCGTCCAACGCCTGCACTGTACACACATGTACCCGTGTGAACTGCACCAGACCGCGTATGGGAAGTTTCCACAGAGCGAGTATATATTCCATCGACATCTGGACTCTTTTCCCACCACGAAACAGAACACACAGCACACGTCGCGCGACGACGGGAGGAGGGTAGGAGAGACAGCACCCTACGTGCAGGAAAGAGCAAAAGAAGACGAAGTGGAGAGGTCTCGGGAAAAGAGGGGACGGGGACGGCCGGGGGGTACGTTTGCCCACGCGAATCCGGACCTTCTACTACCTAGGCCGGGTCCCTCGAAACACACACACACGAACTCGGCCTCGACGGACCAATCCGGAATACGGAGATGCCCAGGAAACTAATGGTATTGTAGAACAGTGGCGGGGACATTCATTCATCATCGCCGGTTATACATGTGACACGTAGGTAGAACAAGTGTACAAAAACCAAAGCGGTGCCGATCCGGCCTGTGGTCACTGAGAGACCCTTCCCCCTCTTCTTGCCCCTACGTCATGAGAAGGGAGAACAATAACCCAAGTTGAAATGCTTTGCCTTTAGGGGAAGGAAAACCCTCCCGCCTCTAGAGCCTGGTCCCCCCCCCCCCCCCCCCCCCCCCCTCAAAAAAAAAAAAAGACAGAAACACACCCTTCCTTCCCCTTGACCGACTATCCCAAAACTTTTTTTCCCTCCCCGTTTTGCTAGAAAGAATAAGAAAAAAGATTAGCGTGTAGAATGCTCCCAAGTTTGCACCGTCGCCAAATGATCCAAAACTGGAATATGAGTACAATAAACCGGCCGTCAGTCCGTCCGATGTGGTGCCGTGGCTTGCTTTGCCGTACCGTCTCGTCTCGTGGCGTCTCGTCTCGCCTCGCGCACCAGTCTGTAAGCTGGCTCATGTCCCCAGCCAGAGGCCTATCCTACCCCCGTTTGGGTATCCACCGTTCTTGTCGTCTCTCCTCGGACCATAAGGTCCGTCATCTCCTGGCTGAAGTTGATGTGGCTGACGCTCGACCATCACAGGGTTCGCTCCGCCAACGGGGCCTCCCACACCGGCTGCCATTCGTTCATGCATCAGCAGTGCGTTGCCCATATCGGTATAGCCTGGCGGCCCTCTTTCTCTCTGCGTCGTGAATGGCCCGGTGCCGTAGTCTGCGTACTCTCGCGGGCCCGTATCGCCGCTGCTGGGGCTCCATGTCGTCTCAAAAGCAGGCATGCCCATGGTCGCCAGATCAGATGTATTGCTTCTTGTCAAACCTAGGGGGCTCATCAAATCAACGCTGCTCGTGTCCATGTCTACAGCAGCCAGACCGCCCGTCGTCTCTCTGGTGCCGAGGTCGATGCCCATTCCCATACCTTGCATGCCGGGCTGATGAGACACCGAGGTGCCGCCCATGTCCAGTCGCTGATGTTGCTGTTGCCGTTGCTGTTCTTGTTGCTGTTGCTGTTGCTGATGCTGTTGCTGATGCTGATGATGCGTGTTGCTATTGCTCTCTTCGCTGTCGTCAAAAACCTCACCTACGACGCTGCCCCGCTGTTGGCCCCATCCTACTGCATCCATCGCGTTGGGCCCTTGTTGGCTGCTAGCCATCATGGCGGCCGCAGCGGCCCCCATCCCGGACATGGCTGGACTGAGCTGCGTTCTCATACTTCCAGGATTCTCCCCGGCAGCGGTGAGCAGCTTCTCGGCAAACTGTTTTCGTGAGTTATCGCTCGCGCTCAATGTCCGGACGAAAAATTCAATCGGGTCCAGGCTAGCCCCTTTCCTGCCGCTGCCCAGTACGCCCATGTCGCCAGAGGTGAAGTCCATGGCTGTCGAGAACCCAACGCTCTCGCAGGCGCCCAGTACGTTGACACACCATGTTCCGATTTCGTAAATCTTTTCCATGATGCCCATGCCGTGTACCTCGACGGCTTTGCTCGGCAGGCTCGACAGGATCGAGGCAGTATCGCGCGCAACTGTCAGCGGAAAGGAGAAACACATGCTGCTTCCTCCTCCGGCTCCGGCGCCCGATGATCCATCGACACCCGAGTCGGCCGGATTCGTCCAACTCAGCAGACCTTGCCGCATAGACGATTGCCAGACAATGAGGCGGAGCCATTGCTGCGTGATGAGCAAGTCCGCCTTTTGGATATCCGTTGGCTCCGGCGCTCCCGAATCTCCGGCAGCGGCAGACCTTGTGCCGAAAGAGTCCATAAGCTGCTCGTGCTGTTCCCTCGGCGGCGACCGCCCTCGGGGACGAAGAAATGGGGGCGGCAGGGCGAGAAGGTTCTGCAGCGCCAAAAACGTCGTCGCGCTGACGCGGGGGTCGGAGCCCTCATTCCATGCCGTGACGAAGGATTCGTCTAGCGGGGTGTACGAAGAAACGAGCTGCAGGAACCCGGCGTGGATATCTGGAGTCTCGTAGGGGTGCCGCGTTGTTGGTAGCGACGGCGTCCTCTTGAACGTGATTGGTTTGTTGCGCAGAATCGCAAACGACCTGTGTACCGCGAGGCCTGTCAGCACTGAAATGAATGCTCCTGCGACGTTGCACTCTAGATGGACGTCGCCTGTGCGGTTAGCCCGTTCGTTACGCACCTTTCCGTCACGAAGAGGATCCAAAAAACCCTCTGCCGACAAAGCGTCTCCTCGCGGCTCAGCCCGTAGTACGTCGAGTCGTCCTGTAGTCCTAGGTCCTGTGCGTTTGTCAACGCTTCTCGCAAGTAGTACCACGATTTGCGCGACTGGTTAATCTCGAAAAACGACGTGCTGAGGTAAAACGACGAAATCACGGCAGACAGGGACAAATCCTCAAGGAAGTCGTACGAATGCCTCGTTGAGATGGTCTCGTCCAGGAAGAAGCGACCGACGACCTCCCACGACGTCGGGCCCGGTGCACCTATGCTCTTGCCAGACATGTGCATTGATGTCAGGGCGCACAAGGCATAGACCAGGTTCTTCTCGCTCGGCGCCATTGGCCGACTGATCGTCTTGCGTATCGATGGCATGTAGATGAGCGGCATGATTGGGTAGATGTGTTCGTAGTATAATTCGACCAGCTGCGGGATCATGTGCAGATAGCTCCTCGTCCTCGGTCGCAGCTCATCGCTGGAGAACATGCCTCTGGGCTCCGGTACGTTGTTGTGTGCCGGGTTTGATGTGACGGCGGCCCAGAAACCCGGCGGGGTCGACGCTGCGGAGGCGTTGGAAGAATGAGACGCCGCCTCTCCTAGGTCGCTACCGCTCATCCCCATGTCGATGCTGTCCATGTTCAGCGGCGGGCAGGCTGCTGACAGTCGGCGTCGCACATACTCTGTAGGACTCTCCAGCTCATTATCTGCAATGAAATGCTTCTGGCCCGCCAGCGGTTGCTGCAGTTTGTGTGACGACTCCCTCGCACGCAGCTCGTTTATGACCCGCCCATGGCCGCGCTTCGGACCCCTCTTCTTGGGGACGTGCTCGCGCTTGCATGTGAGAGAAGCGTGCACGCATTGCTCACAAGGAAACTTGCCATCGCAGCGAATTCCTGAGAGACGGTCAGCAGCTGTTTCTGCGAGTCATGTGTCGGGAGGGGGAGGGCGCGGCAAGAGAAATGAGTTACGATGATGAGAGAGGGTGGTGGAGGTGGTGGCGGAGGTGGAGGTGGATGGTGGATGGGGAGAGCGATAACGTGCAACGACAGTGGCTGAGACGGGATGATACCATGAAGGCGACATATAGACTGTCCAGGCGGCAGACTGCTGGGAAGAGGTAGGATCGCACGGAAACTCATGGACGCAACAACGGGTAAGGCGAATCAGGGAATTGGACGATAAGCAATTGGGATGGGGGAGTGAAAGTGGAACTTCGTACTTCTCCGTCGACAGTGATCGCATACTGTTCTCTTTGGCGGCGCTGACTGTTGCGGCGGCGCTGACTGTTGCGGCGGCGGCGGCGGTGGTGGTGGTAGCGGCGGGCTCTGGGTGATGGACTCGTCCGGGGACTCGGCCTTCACTTCGGCAGAGCTTGTTCTGCTCGCAGCATTTCTCGCGGTATCTGTGTCGTCCATCACTGACACATGACGCACCGGATTGACAGGAAAAGGGAACGCGTAGAAGGAGTAAAGGCAAAGAGGGGGGAACTCTTGTCACCAGAGGGGGGGGGGTTCGGACGTCAAAAGGTTTGAGCGAGGAATGTCGCGGTGGAGAGAGGATTTGCAGCCCAGGAGAACGCAGTGCTAAAGCAGAGAACTGTCATGGAGCAAATCTCGACTCAAACAGCGCTTCGGGTGCAGCCTACCCCAGTCCAACCCAGTCCACTCTCGGCTACCTCAGCCTCTCACAGGCAATGGGAAGATAACGGCGAACTGGAAGTGTTTAGCTAGGTAGGCAGGGTCGATATGGCGTGCACCAGCGTACGTGATGAGATAGAACGAGAAAGAGAGAGAGAAAGAGCGAAAACGAGAGCGAAAAAAGGCTACGCAATAGGAGGTAGGCAGGCAGGCTCTTGACGTGTGCGTATCGAAGCGTCTACGTCGTCCGTCTTCTCGTCAGAAAAAATACGTGTCGGCAACTGAAGCTGATGGTGCGTGTGAAGTAGTTGGCTAGTGCGTGTCTCGACTGGCTTTTGTTGCGCGTGTCTTTTGCAAATGCGGGGGGAGAAGCAGCTTCGAGACTAAGAAGAAGGGGGGGGGCGGGCGCGAAAGAATAGTTGAGCGTAGTGCTGGTGCCGCCGCCGGGTCAGCTGATGAAGTCAGGATGATAGAAGTTGATCAGACACAGACATGTTTGAACATGTGCGGGGGGGGGGGGGAAGAGGATTGGAACCCAATCAACTTCGGACGAGCAGCGCAGAAAGAAGAGAGAAGAACATATAGTTTGAGCGCGTCTGCGATTCCCTTCCCTTCGCTGAGCCGAGAGAAGAGCTGAAAAGGCCAGGCTTAGTCGGAAGGGCATCCCGTCCAGGGCTGGCGATTGCCAGGGACCTCTTGCTATTTTGAACCCAAATCGATGCGCGGCCCTATTACGGCCCCTCTGCCCTTTGGCTGGCTCCTGGAGTCGTGCCCCGACACCCGCCCGCTCACGCCAAGATGCAAGATGCAGCTGCTTCTCCACTAAGTACCGCAGAGCGGACCTTGCCGCAGGCACCATCCCCGCTGCCGCTGACCACATGCCGGTCTGTCAGCAGAGGAGGGCCTGGAACCTGCTTATTTCTCCTTGCTTGCTTGACCTTCTCGAAAAGCTCGAGAAGCTCGAGATTGCTGCTTGATCGGGTTGGGAGCTCATGAACGGAATCACGCTGACGATGCCACGTTCCAATGGTGTGCCGGCATTGAGCCCTCTGGCTGGCCTGGCCTGGCCCAATGGTGCGCCTGGCCCGACTGCCGCTGGGAACTGTCGGGCCAGAATGGCCATGGGCGGTGGTGCTGTGGGTTGAGACCCGCAACTAACAATATCAGACATCAAGCAAGCCACTTACTTAGCGGATCGAGGCTTCCCCCACAAACTTCCCTTATTCACCTGTACGACCTATTTTCACGACTGATCGAAGCAGTTGTGGTGGTGGTGGTGGTGGTGGTGGTAGGTGCGCTGAAGAAGAAGAAGAAGCAGGAGAAGAAGAAGGAAAAGAAGAAGAAGAAAAGAAGGTGTCAAGTTGTCGATCACTTCTTAGACCAGACGTGCTCCAGCGGGGATTTTCCTGGGCATGGAATATTCGATCTGAATCGCAACCAGGGTCGCCGTCCTGTTACCGGCATTGCATTGAATTGAGCCGCCCATGAATATCGACGGACAAGGGACGCACGGCCTGACGGTGCAGTGTTTTGCACGCAAGGCTAGGGCCGCCTACCACCGTCATATCGTAAATGGGGTGGTGGTTTGCCGATGCTTCCATGCAATCTCAAATCCGGGGAAGCCGATGGGGGGTCGCAAGGGTGCAGATCGTCTGAATGGCAACCGAGTGACTCAGGTTGTCGGCAACTAGCCGTTTCACAAAACGAACCATCGTCGACGGAGCCAAGGATCGTCTTGGTGGGCCTAGCAACAGCAAAGACGTTGGTCGCGATGAAACACTGTGAATGTTCCCGAGATGCCAAAGACCCCAGATTTCGTCCCAAGCAATCTGTCAATCTTGAGATGAACGCTTGAGATGTCGTGCAGAACAGTGCTCCGCGATTACTCGGGAATGAATGAATCCATGTTCCCGAACAGATTGAAACCAGTGGCGCGCCTTCGTTGACAACCACTTCGGTGTGGAAGGGCTTGTCGGACTTGACCGTGCAAAGGATTCCTTCTTCAGTTCAGGAGACGATGGCAGGGCCAAAGGTGAGTGGATTATCCCATCTTGAACACTTGGACCGGGGTGCCAGGTACAAGTATGCCGGCCAATCGAGGATGTCATGGGCTGTCGGTAGCTAGAAGCTCCTCAATGCTGGAATGTCCCCAAGGCTGGATTAACCCAAGTTAAACCTTTAGGACCGGCATTACCGTTCAAGGCGCCCCCACTCCTCCCATGAAGCCGTATCCGCAGTGTCATGGCGTCGGCACACACACAAATAAAGTGCTTTGTTTAGAGGATGTGGCGAGGTGCCGCACTGCCCAGGAATATGGCACTGCTAAGATCTCTGAGCCCCGTTTTGTGAGGTGAACAGAAGAAAATTTCAATCTAGCCATGTTGAGGTCTTCGTCGTCCACTTTGGTCTGGATCCTTGGCCGGCGGCTCCCTGAGGTGGGGGGCTCTATGCGGCTGATTGGGACCGTTAGCAATAAGCTGGTCGTAGATCTTAGTAGCATGGTGAGCAACAATGATCCTCTTGAACTGCACGAAGGGTGTCCCTAACCCGGCTTTGGCGGCAACGAAGCCAACGTACTGTATACCCATGTACCTCTGATGTGGAAGAAAGAAAAGCCCGCAAACGACGGTCTCTCTCTAGATCGACGATAGGATGGGTTTCTTGGCTCAACGGGCTGGTTAGTGCCCCTGAACATAGACTTCTCGCGCACTCTCAAGTACCAGAAAGGCCTTGGACAAGACCCAGGTTGATCCTGGGCGAGGTTAGTACCATTCCCCAGACAGGGGGAAGATCAAACCATCGGAATCGCTTTTTTGGAGATGGGGGCCACTTGCAGTCGGTGACGATTCAGGGAGCGCTCCAGATACTGGGGACGACAGGACAGGGAGAACCGTTCTGATTCGTTGGGTACGGTACGGTGGCACGGTTCTGGTTCGTGCTGCGATGGGGGGATCCATCATGACCGGCGAGGGACGTGGTCTAGATGAGCGAGTCAGTAAAGACGCTTTGTTGAGCAGTCATGCTTGCGTGGCCGACGCCGGAGCCTCCGTTCAGACGCGTGACGCGAGGAGGAAACCTGGGAAATGTTCAAGCGTCCTCGACCTCGACGTAGCAGCAGAAGAAAATAAAACGGGGGACGACGCGGGACGGATCCGAGTCTAATCAATATTCCGTACCGAGATTGCAGAATGTCGTGATCTAAAACAAGAAACAGAGCAGTCCGGGACATGCCCTGCCTGGAGTTGCATTCCCCAGAGGGAGCGCCTTCCGTCAACTCCCGTGCCAAGAGCCATGAAATGCGGAAGGAACCGTTGAGCCGTGTTGTGGAAGATGGTGATGTTTGAATATACTAGGTAGTGTACGAACGTGCCTTCTTGGTGGCTCAGGTGGAAAGAAAAAGAAGAAAAAAAAAAAAGGGCAAGAACATCGCGGCCGGCGGCAGGCAGTATGTGCCTGCCCGGACCTGCCTAGGCAGGTACTGCCGCCCGGCTCACGAGATGACTTCTGATCCAAGAAAGAACACACTCGGAACAGAGCGGGAAGTTGGTCGGAGTCCGGACCAGTCCAAAGGTTATATCATGTCCCTATATACCCAAAGGTAGCCAGGTAGTCTACCAAACTTTTCGGTGATATGGTTTGGGCAAGTGTGGATTGGATGGATGCAGGAGTTACGAGACGTGCTCCACGCTTGGTGATGACCGCCCAACAGACAGATGTTCTTTCTTTCTTTCTTTTTTCTTTCTTTTTCAGAAAACTCGAGCTGGAATCGTGCCTTTACGGGAAACTGTAATTCATCCTCTGTGACACCCTCGGGCATTGTGATGGCGCGTTGAGGTTTTATGTGCTTCCCCGCCAACGATTCAAACGCCTTTTTTGTACACTTGCCTCTCCGTGATCCATCGGTTCCGTGTCCGATAAAAGAAAAAGAATACAAAAAGGAAAAAAAAAAAAAAAAGGTGATGCTTCGACAAGCATGGTCGAGTCAAGCTCGATGGTCACGGAGAGGACTTAGAACTAGCCGAGCCGACGGGTTCACAAAAACACACACATTCTGTTCCTCGATGATGCCCCGGTGTATCAGTACAATGTCACAAGAGTCCAAACGCCATTGCTGTCCATCTCGATAGGGTGAGAGGGAGTTCTCAAAGCTCCTCCTTGAAGAAATGCTCCTCGCTGCCCTCCTGCTCCTCGCCCTCCGCCGCGTGCTTCGCCTTCCTCTTCCCTTTGGTGCCGCCGCCCTCCTCCCCGCCTTGCTGCCCGTCGGGGCCGTGGTCCACGACGCCCCGAATCTCCCTGGGGTCGCCGGGCTGCTCGACGACCTCGAGCTTCCAGCCCTTGTCGCCGGCGATGCGCTCCAGCTCCGCCCGCATCTCCTCCACGAGCTCCGGGCTCAGGTCCAGCTTCTTGAGCTCGCTCTCGTCGAGCACCTCCATCGTGCCCCCCTCGGCCTTGCTCTTGGCGCTAGCGATGATCTCCACGAGCGGTCCCTGGCCGCGCCCCGGAAGGTAGCTGCGCGGCGGCGCGAGCTTGGCCGGCGGCTTGCCCTCCTCGTCAGCGACCGCGAGCACCCTGCGCGCCCCCACGATGACGCCGCCCACGTTGATGCCCTTGGCCCCGTCCCTGGCGTTGGGGTCTTGCTGGTTCCTCCTCAGCAGCTCCAGCTCCGGCTCCGCCTGGGCCTGGGCGTCAAACTCCCTCTCCGTCGTTGTCGTCGTCGACGACGACGACGAGGATGCCTCGGCTCCCAACGCCCGTTGGCGATGCCAGTCGGCCTGCGCGCCGGGATCGTCGGACGGGAGGATGGGCCGGCAGCTGATGGCGTTGGCGCTCGTGGCCTGCGGCGGCAGGAAGACTTCGTCGTTGCAAAGCCGCGGGGTGTTGACGACCATGAGGTAGGCGCACGTCGTGACCTCCTTAATCCAGCCGATACGGTCCCCCTTCATGCCCGGGACGCAGTGGTACTGCACCTCGACCGTCCGCTCGCGGCCCGTCAGGTCGCAGAGGGTGCCCCCGTCCATCCTCTGGACTAGGTAACGCTGGTCGCCCTTGATTTGCAGATCCGTGTTGGCCGGCGGGTCGCCGGACTTTGTCGTCTGCTGCTCCTGCTGCTGCTGTCCGCCGCCCTGCGTCGGCTGGCGCTGGCTGGGCGACTTGTGCACCCTGCCGAGCACATACTTGGCCGTGTGGGGGTCGGGGACCGGCGGCTGCCCGTTGGGGACCGTCGGGAGGGCGTGGAACTGGACAATGTCGCGGTTGTAGCAGAAGCTGTAACTCCACCATCCGGACATGAAGTACAGACACTTGCCGTCCAGTTCGCCCAGGAGCTCCCAACCATGCGCCGACGCCTTCGCCAGCTCGCGCGCCTCCTCCTGCTTCGCAAGCTCTGTCGCCGTGTGGTTCTCGGGCGTCTGCGGCTCCAGCACGGGTATCGAGCAGAGGTATCTCGAGTTTTGCGTCTTCATGATCTCGTACTTCTCATGGACCTCCGCGGCCGCGCCGCTGCCGCCGTCGTCGGCGTCGCCGGCCTCCCTGACGTTCTGCGAGATGTCGGAGGCCGTCGAGAACTCGGCCGAGTACGTGGAGTGCGGGTTCGCGCGGTCCAGTAGCGCCTGCGCCTCGTGCTCCAATATGAAGGATTCCGGAAAGACTATCTCGTACTGCGGGCGCGCAACGCAACAACCGGTCAGCATGGTCGCTCGCCGGCGATTTGGGGTGTCTTGGGCTTCGGACGAACCTGGGGATAAGCTACTAGGTCATCGTGGATGCTGAAGCCGGGATGACGAGCCCTGCACAGCTGGGCTGTCGCCAGCAAGACTAGATTGAGACGGCGCATCGTGCCGTGGAATTGAATGTATCCCTCACATGTAGATGAGACGAGTTGTTGTAGAGAATGTGCCAGCCGCCTTGGAAAGCTGCTCAGACAAGCGCGCACCGTCTCCGTGGTTCCGTAGCTCACAGGTGTCATCTAGCTAGGTGCCAGGTGTCGCTGAGACGATTATTACCGATGTTCTGCCGGTTGGACCGGTGGAGACCCTTCCGATAACCGATAAGAGCTGACCTCACGTGCCGCATTGCCTACCCGCATAATTGTCACCACTGCCTGCCAGCTGGCATCATCAAAGGTACTTTCAGTCAACATCACTTCATCAAACGTGGTGGGTATGAGCGTAAATTGATTTTAATTAGAAGCTCAACATCAAACATACTTTAAATAGTCTAAAAATCCTCTCTATCCATCGGGAGATGACGCAGTTATAAACACAGCGAGGGATAGTAACTGTCTCGTTTTGGCGTTACATGCCTAGGCTCTCTCTGAGGCGGAGATACTGCATACAGATAGATGCTGTTATCATTCCCTCGGGGGCAGTTGAAATTGCAGTGCAGTGATGAGGCAGACTTCAGGCAGAATTCCCTCGCGTCTGACTGCTCTTGCCTTGCCAGACAATTGAGGCTACTGGACATTGCCTTTGGGAGGTCTAAACTTTCAATCTGGTCTCGCATGGTTGGTCGCCGAGCGACATCGTGTCCTATCTGGCCTGAGTGACAGGCACTTCATGCGCAAACACGCCATCGCCGGTGTCGATGAGGGGGGAGATACATCATAACAGCAGTCCGCTTGCGTACCGACTCAACGGCAGGGGAATTGAAGCGCGAGCTGGCGTCCACCCGTGGCTGGTCCATCATCCTCCCCTGATACCAGAAAGCAAGTTTAGCAGGTGCTTGCGTGTGTAAGCCAGCCTCTGGCGCCCGTCGTCCTCCAGTGTCGGGTCAAAGCATTTTCCCTCGACTGTTGAGACCGTCGTCTCTGGGGGAGTTGATTTTGCAGTGAAGTATGTTGCTGTTCGACGACAGCTTGTGGGCTTCCAGGCCGCACCGGACCCGACCACTGGCCCTCGATGCTCTAAGAAGCTGACCGATGCAGCGGCGCCGGGCGGCAGCTAAAAGCTCGGTCTGTCTGTGGCCGCCTGATCGGCCCAACGTTAGGCTGACAAGCAGCTACTGCAAGACTGACACGACAAGCCGCGCCGTTGGGCAGACTAGAGAGAGGGGAGGGACGAGGCAGAGCCTTTTTGCACAGTCGGCGCTGCGGTGCCTATGCGATGCGACGCGATGCAATGCTAGGCTAGGCCATGCGGACCATCTGCGATGCGGACCGGCGCCGAACGGGCACAGATCCCATTCGGCGGAGGGGACGCACCCTTCAGCAGGTCCTACCCTATGAGCGAGGCATGAGAAATGTGCCTTGGGCAGACGAAGCCCAAAGGTGGCCTTGAATATCGCCCGGATTGGATGACAATGTCCTGGCGGCAAGGCCCTCTCTGTCAGTCTCGCATCTTATCTCTCATGTACGGTGGCTTCCACCCTCCCCCTCTTCCCTCTCACCGAGAATGGCCGTGACGAAGATCGACCAGTCAAACGGATGCCAGTATCCGTTGAGGATGTCGGCGTTGGAAAGCAGCCATGCGTTTTCATGTGTGTGTGTGTGTGTGTGTGTGTGTGCACTATGCAGCCGGCTTCATGGGCATTGTATGGCGTAGCACACAGCCTCCGCACGGGAGGACGCACAAGTCTGGTTGGCTTCCCGCGCTCAGCAGCAGGAATTGAGATATGGAACTACAGACATGACCCTTCAGGGACTTGGAAAAAAAAAAAAAAAGAAAGAAAGAAAAAAGCAAAGAAAGATAAAAATGATCGACAAAATCAGGACGATCATGCCGCTCTCAATAGCGCAGAAGCCGGCGCGCCTCTCTAGTGCGTATCGTGTACCTGTGCGATCCCCCTATGCCACTTGGCGCGCGGACTGCTTTCCCTTGTAGTTGCACCGCCTGGGGTCTCGCGACCTTGGAGGTTCAGCGAGATGTGGTCCGTGGATGATCTCTTGGGGGGGCGGTAAGGGCCGTGGCGTCGATTCAGTGCAACGGTGGCATTTCGCAAGATGGTCCAGAAGCGACGACGATGAGGGGCGCGAAGGAAAAGGCGAAATGAGCACCAGAAGCCCAGGGCACCGGCAGCGCAATGCAGAATACAACCCACGCCCGCCACGTTCCGTGTTCCAATTGCCGTTGCAACCACTGTGGTTAGTCGTCGTCGTTGTTTTCGGCACGCGTGAGTCGCGCCGCGAGCCCGAAAGAGCTGCGCAAGGGCCAGCCAGTCGGAAACTTGGAGTCTTGCAGATTTCCAAGAGGTTGACCAACGTGGAGCGATCTGCGAGGAAGATTGTCGCAGCCGTGAGCCACGGTCGGATCGGGAAAAGCGTGGAAGAGAGGGAACGAGTGAGACAGGACACGCACGCACGCACGGCATGGGCAGTCGTACACACAAGGGGAAAGGCAACGTCCCCGGAGCTGCCGGGCACGCCCCCTCCCCTCCCCGTCTCCCCTTCCAATGTCAGAAGTGAATGACGGGGAATTGCCGTAACGATGGATGGGCCGTTTACGCCGCAGGCCATTGGCCCATGTGCATGCAGTGTACGATGTACGATATACTATGTATTAGTTTGTAGCGGGGAGGAGGGTGGTTCACGGTTGATGGATGTGGATGGATGGGCACCTCATCTCTCCGGCGGTCAGGAAAGGCGGGTCATTCTGGAGCACGGAGATGCCTCAATGTCGGGACCTGCCAACTTTCGGCTTGGCTGTTCCCTCTTGTGTAGAAGCTGGCGATGAGGATGATCCCTCAAGGGCAGGGGCACGTTGCGCAATGGGGGTCGCGGGACGATCTCGAGCTTCTTTTGGAGATGTTCCTATTATCGTAGTTTCGTACGCAGCTATTGGACCAGGGCAGGCCAGGTCGGGCCAGGTCTGTGTTTACTCGGATGGAGCAAGCCGGGGGGGGCGTTTATTGGAGAGTTTGGTCGAGGGTTCTCGAGATGGGGGGAGACTGGCTGGAAAAGCCCCTGTCTAGCATGTCCTTGGAAGTAAATCGAGACGGGATAGAGAGAGAGAGAGAGAGAGAGTTCCGTTCGGGAGGAAAAGGCTGGGGCAGATGAGACGAGAAGAGATGAGAGAGACCAACCGCGTGAAGCTCAGAGAAGAGAAAAAAAGTAAGAAAAAGGCAGGATCTAAGGTACCTACTCTGTACGCTATCTACACTACATTTAACGGTAAACTAGATAGGTAAGAAGTACTATGTACATGTTTATTCATAGTGTACACCAAGCAGGCACGCGGGAGGGCACCTTCCAGCGATCTCTTCCCCCCCATGCATTTCCGACGTTCCCCCACACGGCGCGGGATCGCAGGAGCCAATGGCTCAAAGCAGTGGGGCGGCAGCCTCACTTTGTGGGAACGAGCCGTGGCCAATCATCTCACACACTGAGGCTCCAGTTCCCTTCTGGCGATCACGCGACAAGCTGTGATTCGCCGAAGCCCGATCTGTGTTTGAAAAGTGGGACAAGAGGTTTTTGGGGTGGGGTGGGGGGGAAGGAAGGGGCATGGAAACGGCCCAGTTCAGCGGCCCTAGCGGCACTTCGACATCACGGCACAATGATGGCTCTTCCTTTAGTGGGTTCTTTCTGTCCCCAAGTCCAAGTGTCCAAGTCCTTGCTCTCGTCGTCGCCAGCGAGACGGCACGCTTATGGTGATCATCTGGTCCCGGTGGGGAGGTTCTTCAGCTTGGGAAGGAGGAGAGGTGGTGGATGCGGGAGAGAAAGAGGTACGTACCCTCTCCGAAAACGAGGCAAGCAGCTCGACGATTGGGCCAACACGGCCGATGCATCTCATTGGAAGGGACGGGGGGGAGGAGTGTAGACGTACCGAGTACCGTATCTTGGCTTGCATCCAGTGATGAGCGTCGCATTGCATCGGGTCAATCACACAACACAGATTCTGGGGGGGGGGGGGGCCACCCGTGGGCGTTGTGATGTGAGGTGCGATGTGGTGATGTGATAATGTGACGGGACGACGGATGGCCTGTAGAATTTTGGGCCGCGGACCTATGCCGCTTTCTCGCCTGTGCAAGCAAGTTAACAGAGAACGCCGCATCGCCCAGCAAGCGGTTGCCGGTACGCACACAAGGGATGCTCGGCCAGCAGCAAGCACTCTGGGGGCGCCGAGGGGGGGACTGAGGGCGACCCCACGCGACAAGGGGGTATGGCACGAACGAGATGAGCCGGCAGGCTGAGATGGTCGATGTGCCTGATCATCATCGCCGACACCACCCCGTTCTGAGCCTCTTTGTAGAGACGGCAATGGCACGACACGGCACGCGGCGGCTATGGTGGCAGCGTGGGATGGCCGTCCGTGGGATCCAATGGTTTCGTCCACTCTTCTGCATGTGTCCGTGAGCACATCGGCCGTCTCGCCGTGGCGTCCTTCGTAAGGGTCCCGGACGGAAAAGGGACCTGATGCCACTAGTGTTTCCTTACGTCGACCACGATGACGGGATACTGCCTCTGGTAGTTCCAACCTCTTCTGGCTTGGGCTCAACACCACACCAAAAAAAAAACTAAAATAAAAAAAAAACCTAAAAAACTTGACGACACCAACCGCGTGCATGTAGACACAAACACATCCATTGCCGTCGTCTTCACGTTGCTTTTTCTTCCCGCCGTCGACATCCCCGCGCTCCCAATGTCTTAGGATAGTATGCCCGGGGCTCCCCTTCCGGCTGCCTGCCCCTCCCCCCTGGCTCCCAAGCCCGGGCATGGAGACCAAGTCAGATCAGGTAGTCCCAGGCGCGGGCCTCTTGGGGCTTTGTGTTCCGGGTTAGGACACGCTCTTTCTATCCCTCTTCGTGCAAGCCCATGTTTCGGTACGCCTTTCATGATGTGTGACATGTCGTTGCGTAGTGGGCGGGATAGCCCAAAAAAGCGTATCAGGAACCCCTCCACGTCTTCGTCTCGTCCGTGCATTTGGTCGGGCGACTGCGCAGCATTTGGCGCGGTTCCGTCATTTTCGAGACATACAGTTCAATCATTGCTTCTGCGGGAGGTTAGTCACCCCTGGAGCGATCACCGCCGTCTTGAAAGGGGGGGGGGAGGGGGGCTGGTTACTCGAACCGCAAGCATTGCATATCGGGCACTAAAAAAGATGAAAATAACATAACATGATCCGACGACTGGGATGAAAACTCATGGATCTAGCATGTCAACTGCCGAAGCGCTCTCCCACCCTCGTCCCGACCTCGTCTCTCTCTTGAGGTGAAAAAAAAAAAAAAAAAGACGAGGGGAAAAAAGCCAGCTCGCTCTTTGACCTCGTCTGTGTGTGTGTGCGCGGGCGACGAATGGCCATCCGGCGTTGTAGATTGGAAAAAAAAAAAAAAAAAAAAAAGGAAAAAAGTGAGTTTGAAGAGGTGGAGATGAATTTAGTGAAGCGGGGAGCCCAGGGGAAGTTTCGCATGAATTCGAAGCCATGTCTATCATGAAAAACACGGGTTGATGAAGGAAACGACAACGAGAGGCCGCGAGTCTCTGGCGGGGAAAGAAGTTACAGAAGTACAGACGAAGGAAGGTTGCTCTAAATGGAAATCGTCTCCTCTGATATCGGAGAACATGACCTCCGCCAGATGGATGATGAATGATGATGGGACCTTTTTCGTCTGGTGGTAGCGATGTTGGTTTTTTTTTTGTTATCTTTCTCTCTCTCTCTCTCTTCTTCCTGTTGCTTGGCCTCCCCCCACCTTGATCGATGAGATGATGTCAAGTAAGGTTTACCGCTTTCGCCGCATGTACCCCCCCCCTTTTCCCACCTCGTTTTCTGTCTTTGTTTTGCTTTTTTGGCTGGCAAAATAGCTGTCATGTCATGTACCGCGGGCGCGGCAAACCTAAAAGCTGTCGAAATGGCGCCGCGCGCAGACGAGTCATGAGCTGAATTTTGCGGTAAGACCTCTCGAGATGCCACACATCCACACACACACAAACCCAGACGAGGACGATGGTTTGGCTGGTCTGGTTTGACCGTGGTCTGGTCTAGTGTTTTCCTGAACACTGCCGACGAATGCTTTCATGCGTTGCGTTGCAGAAGCCGATCCGTAAACACAGACGCACACAAACACAAACACACACACACACACACACACACACACACCTCCCATTCCCTCTTCATCTCCTCGTCTCCTGATCTCCTGATCTTCTCACGGACGATGATCCCTTGAGGTGTTGCCGTGCGCCGAAGTCCAGAAGCCACGAGGCCGCGAGGGGCCGCGTGGGCGTCGGGTTCCGCGCACAGCTCTCTCGCGCCAGGCGCGATGGTGACCACGTTAGGACAAGCCGGCAGTGGGAAACAGGTAATGGGCGCAAGAAGGGTAGCGCACGGCCGGCAATTCAAGGGGCACGAGGTGGGTTGAGATGGGTAGAAGTCAAAGGGGGATCATTCCGCCTGTTCAGATAGCCGGATGGGAGTGACGGGAAGAGTGCGAGAATTGCGACGAGGTCGAAGGAGAGGAGATGCATATGGAGGGGGGTTGAGATATCTCACCTCTCATCGTGTCACCCCGTCTTGTTCTCACAGGGCAAGTCGAGGCCATACCTCCCCCCCCTCCCCACAACGAGCAGTTCCCTATTATTTTAGGAGAGTTCGGGACGACCATTTGCTGTGTCGTGAGTGGGTGAGCCGTTCTGTTCGAACTGGAGGGTAGCCTGGTCTCAGGCCCGGCCAGGCCCTAACGCTTGTTTCTCTTTTGACAGCACGGCTGACTAACCGATTGATGACTGTCGCCGGCGGACTAAGACGGAAAGTCAGGCAATGACGGCCAACAACGAACGCTAAGGGGGGGGGGGGCGTTATGGCAAGCTTAGCTTCACGATTTTAGACTAAGGTACCCTCCCCGGGCACGGTTTTGACAGTGACAGACCAGCTACAACCCAGCTTACGGGCCTAGCCAAGAGCGAGGTTCCTGAGAGGCGATCCAGGACCAGTCTCGATAGGCACACGTCAAGGACGCGCCAAACCAAAGGCTACGCGGCTGGCTGCTAAGAATATAGAGAGCGCCGTCGTTGGCGTCGTCTATCAGTCACATATACACGCCATCTTGGCCGCCAACAGGGGTGGTCAGTGAGCCTAGTAGCTAGCCTGGTGTGTGCCGCCTTGGCTGAACGGCAGCCGGGCGAAACCCACTAGTCAACAACTGAGACCCTGAAGGTGAAGGTGAACGGCAAGTGTTTGTGAGTGTGTGTGTGTGTGTGTGTGAGAGAGAGAGAGAGAGAGAGTGTGTGTGTGTGTGTGTGTGTGTGTGTTTGTATGTGAGGGTGAGAGTGAAGGTGAGAGTGAGCAGACAGAGTCGTCGGCAACTGCTGAAGAGCTGAAGAAAGAGCGCAATGGAGAAATGATTGAGAGTCGCACCCTTGACCTCGCACGCACTAGTAGACGTGTCCAGTGTCCACACACACACACACACACACTTGCTCACGTATACGTATAGTACCTAGATACAATTACACACAAGCATGCATACACCCCTCTCATGGGTGCTGCTCAGCACCTTTCGACCATTTCCATCGCCAGCACACGCACACCACACTTTGGTAACGAACCACTAGACAGACAAGACATACCGGTACCATACCACGCTAGGGGACCGGGACATTCGTTCGTCACCAAAGCCCGAAATGCATTTTCTCCTTCTTGCTCTTCGTCTTCTTCCACCCGGCACTAGGTTCGGTCCCACGCAGAAGGCGGGGGTGGGCTTTGGGCTTCCAGGGCCAGCCGGGCGAGATACCTAGAGACATTGGGAATGACGCGTGCGGCGTCAAGGCAGCGCAGCGCAGTGGGCGGCTCGGAGCCCGACGAGGAACATGCTAGTGTAGATCGGAGGGGAGGTTCTTTAAGCTTTCCCATCAACTGCACCAGGCTTGTTGGACCTGTTGCGGTACTGGATGTGTGCTTCGCTGGATGGGGAGTGAGTGAGTAGGTGAGTGAGTGAGTGAGTGAGTGAGCAAGCGGGCGAGCGAGCTCTGCTCCTGCCACCACAACCACCGGCGGCGGGCAATGAGACGACACACAACGTTGGAGGTACGTACCGCTGGGTGTTCCGGAAGAGAGCTGCAACGCGACTGGCCAGAGTCCATAACATTGCAAGTCGCCATTAGTGTACCGGGGGAAGGGGGGACCCACGGACGGGCGGCGGGCGCGGACATGCACCCACTTTAACCTTCTTTCCTCGCTTCCATTCGTTCTTTCCCTGCATTTTCTTTATTTATTTTTCTTGCACGCCCGTGTCTTCGTCTCTTGTCGCCCACCAATGGGGCAATTTGTTTCTTTTTCCTCCCCCCGTTATTGAGCTGCTAAGTACTTACCTATCGTACCTACCTACCTACCTACCTGCCTACCTTACCGTCGAATCATGCTCTAGGGGGGGGCTGCGGTCCGTCCTCATCCGGCCTGGTGTGACCCGGTTCGTAGCAGTGTCCTGCTCCTTCCTGCTCTCCCCTCCTGCTCCTGCTCCTGTCCCGGCCCAGCTCCTGCCCCCAGCTCTGCTTTGCTCCAGCTCCTGCTCCAGCTTTCGGCTCTTGTGTGTGACATTGAAAGATACGTACCGTTCGGGATTAGGTACATGTATAGGTATTCTTGGCTCGTGCCTATCATCGCTCGTCCCACACCCCTCCCCCCATTCCTGTCTTTCTCCCTCTCACTCCTCTCACCGCACTTTTCCCGCCGAGCAGAATAACACCCGAACCCAGGCGCATGGCGTCATGCCTGCAATGGCAGTCAGAATCCCGGTGAAAGTGTAAACAGATAGTAAAAAACAAGAAGGAAAAAAGAAAAGAGGAGTATAATGAAATTCGGGACATGGGAAGACTGACAGACGGAGAAGAACACGTGAGAGACTCGGGTGCTTAGACTATGTAAGCACCTTGGGCATTGGATCCATCCGTACCATACATAACATACCATACGGTACCGAGTACAAATATATCTGTCAGAATGTAATATTTAGTCCTGGAATGACGGGCCAATCATGATGCAGCTCCACGCTGGCCAGCTCATCACCATCACCACCACCAAGTTCGCATCCTCGTCCATCTCTCTCTCCCTCATTCTCGTTCTCCCAATCATACCCTCCTCCCCCATTCACCCATCCATCCTATCATCGTCTCTCTTTCTGCCTCTTGCCCCCCCCCTCTTCTTCCTCTACTTCTTCCTCTTCAGCCCGACCCTTCACCGCCCACCGGCCACACCTCGTTCTCCATTCATTCATCCCATACACTCACACACCCCCCCTCTTCGTACCCCCCTCCCCCTTCAACTTCGAAAACGCAAGCACACACACACACACACAGACCACACATACCACACCTCTCATCATCATCATCATCATCGCAAAGTACACCCCCCCCTTTCCCTTCCATTCGTCCATCCATCCATCCATCAAACTACCATGTACCACCACCTCGACCACCATCTTCACCCAACACCCTCCATCCCTCCTCCTCCATCCCTGCTCGTCTAGCGTGCTCTGTCTTGCCTGTCCCACCGACATTACCAGCTCGCTGTGGAGACGCCGCAAAGCCTCACTTCCATGACTGGACATTCATTGCGCTGCTGATCCTTTCGACTTCTTTAAACCACTGGCTTCGCGCCATCCGCCTTCTCATATCCTCCTACGATTGTCTTCCTATTCGAAGCCACAACCTCCCTGTTCCATCGACTTGCCTCGCCTCGCCTCGCCTTCCAAGTCAAACTTGGAAACCTACTGCTCGCACACATCTTTGGAGTCTCCCAACAGAGGACCAAACACCCACCCCCTCTTGGAGAAAAGAGCCTCGGCGGAAGAAACAAACGAAATTCACAGCTGCCGGGCTCATTGTTTCTCAGACACGACGAACCAACAAAACTCTTGTCTCGTCTCGCTTGTTTGCTTGTCTACCCCTCGGACAACTATCCCCGTCGAGCTTCCACCATCCTCACTCGGGGGCCCTTGGATGTGCCCAAAAGACAAGAGAACGAGGCTGCACCACCAATCCCGCGCCTGTCACTTGCACTTTGCCCACCTGCCGCTGCCGAACACGCACTCCCGTATTGACTCGGAACCGCCCCGGAATATCACAACCCTGCACCGAGTTGACGCCCGTCAAGCTTCATTCAACACACCTCGGCACGAACCAAACCCCGCCTGTTCGACGACATGAGCCATCCTTATCAGAACGTTGAAGAGATACAACGCCAGATGCACCAGAAGCAGCAAGAACTGGCGAACCTCCACAACCTCCTCATCCAGCAAAATGCACCTGCACCGCTCCCTGCCCAGAGCAATCCCGTGAGCCTGCTCCCGGTCCAAGGTGACTTCCATGTTGATGCTGCCGCTGCCGCCTTCATTCTACAGCAACAGCAACAACAGCAGCAGCAACATCAACAGTCAAACAGCGTCTCGCTGGGCCGCCGGGCCACAATACCCAGGAGCAAGTCCAACATGGGCTACTCTGCCGCACCCACGAGAATGATGGTACTGCTCCACCCACCGTCATCTACGCCGTGAATCAAGTCCCGTCCGTGCTAACGAGCTTGCAGGAGCGCAGCAGTGACGACTCACCGCATCCCGTCAAGCGCGCCAGAGTCATGTCACAGCAGCACCCCCGTGCAGCGCCCATGACGGGCATGGCGAGGAGCGCCTCCCACAGGTCGGAGAAGTCGATCCCCTTTGTTGCAAAGGGTCCTCTGCAGCCCCTCCAGACTTCAAATAACCCAAACACCATGATGGACCGCTTCTACCAAGGCCAAGACGACCCCCACGTCCTGTTCGAGTCGTCTCTGCAGAGCACGCCGTCGAACCGCCGTCATCCCGGCCTCTCGCCAGTGGAAGAACATGCAGCCTTTATGGACCCCGGCGTTGGTATGAACATCGCCGACTACCTGGCTGCACATGATGAGATACCATCTCCCGCCATGATCCCCCCGCCCCAGCAGAGCTACCTGAACCCCTACGACGGCCGCAACTCCCAGGCCAGCCTGATCACTTCCGCTTGCCCGTCCATGAGCTCCGGTACCTCTGCCGCCGAGACGATGCCCCTGACGAGGGAGAACAGCTCCTTCGATAACCGCTTTGACAACCAGTCCCTCGCTGGCGCCTTCGAGATGGCAAGAATCAACTCGACCCAGTCGCAAGTGGCCGACTACATGACTCCTGACGTGTACGCGGTCCCGCCGACCGGCACTTCGCCCAACGGCAAGCCGGATAGCTTCCTCGCTTACGTCGGGGCCGGCGCCAGCCTCTCGCCGCGATATGGCCAGCAGTCGCCCATGGAAGACCAGTTCCTCTCACAGGGCTCTTCGATGATGGAGCGTTCCGTCTCCGCCAACAGCACCGCCTCCACCAAGTCTACTACTGAGCGCCGGGCGAAGGAGGCTCGCCTGCAGCAGATTCAGAACGCCCACCGGACCAAGATCTGCCCCAAGCCTTTGGAAGCTGCCAAGTCGTCTCAGTCCTCCGCCGCCGCCGCCGCCGCCGCTGCTGCGAAGAAGGAGGGCAAGGTTGCCGTGGCCAAGGGCACCTACACTCGCCCCAAGCATCCCAAGGTGTTCTGCGACATGTGCAACGAACACCCTGACGGCTTCCGCGGCGACCATGAGCTACGGAGACACATCAACGCAAAGCACGAGGGCATCGTCAAGAAGTTTGTGTGCCGCGACCCTTCCACGGTCGGCATCCAAACCGGCGTCCAGGCCATCAACGCGCTGTCAAAGTGCAAGCAGTGCGTCGCCCGCAAGCAGTACGGAGCCTACTACAACGCCGCGGCCCACCTCCGCCGCACCCACTTCAAGCCCAAGACCCCTCGCGGCAAGAACAAGAGGGGCGACGACGAGGAGAAGCGCGGCGGCAAGGGCGGCGGAGACTGGCCCCCAATGAACGAGCTCAAGCAGTGGATGGAGGAGGTGTTTGTCACCGCCGACGACGAGGCCGCCGAGGCCGAGGCCCAGGAGGAGGACGAGGAGGAGGCGGCGGCGGCCGCCGCCGCCGCAGCCGCACAGTTCGACCCCTCCATGTCGATGGACCTGTCCATCGGGCATATGGGCGAGAACATGACGTACGACATGGGTGGTTTCACGACTTCCTACCACATGCCCGAACTTGCGGCCATCGATACGTCTCAGGCCCCCTACCTGGCCGTCTGCAACATGCCGCTCTCGTCGGCATCGGAAGCGTTCGCCTTTTCGCCTTTTACACAGAACTCGCCAATGAACGGCCTGTCGCACGAGCCGGCCTTTTCCATCTCGTCCTCAAACACCGTAACACCAACCACCTTCCAGGACCCACTCGCGGAAGGCTTCGACGGTTACGTCGCTTACTGATTGGAACGTCTTGCATCTCCTCGATCCGATCCTCTCGGTTATGGATTGTATTTCTTCCTCTCTCTCTCTCTCTCTCTCTCTCTCTCTCTCTCTCTCTCTCTCTCTGTCTCTCCCTCTCTTCGTGTTGCATCCCTCCCCTGCTTGTGGCTCGGATCGCCGTTAGGCAGCGCTCAGGCACCCATTGGGCTGACTGCACACCCTTTGCATGACGCGAAGCCTGCCCAACATCTGCCCACCAACATGCGATCTGCAAGGCCAAGCAAAATTGAAAAAACACGACAATGAAGAGAGAGAGAGAGAGAGAGAGAGAGAGAAAGGCCCTCGCTTCTTCTACTGGTCAATGTTGTGACATCATGCTCAGTACACATGAAGGGTTGCTGGATGCTGGCTTGGTGGGAACACGGATGCACTGCATCTACTCAGCCGGCCCAATTGCTGCCCCCCCGTTTATTTTTTACCCGAATGTTTTCTCTATTTCCTTGATGTGTTCAAGAGTGGGGGGCGATACGTTTTATATGGGCAATGAAGTGCGATGACAGCACTCCACGCCTCTTCACGATGCTTCGAGAGTGTACCCTGGGTTGGAAAGAAGCTGTACATAGGACGCAAAGTCCTCAGGTACCAAAAGGGCGCTGTGGGTCACGGGATAGGCATGTCACTCCTGACATGGACTGTACAGGCGTTTTTACCCTCCGCAAGGAGGATTGTTTTTAGAAGATTTTGACGTTTATTTGCAAGGTGTTGGGGATATGGTACGTCTCGTTCCCGGTCTGATTTGGGCCCGGAAGATGGGGGGGCGGGCGCTTGGGATGCCCTGCGGCATAGGCATGTATGGTATGTATATACACAGGACCACGAGGTCGGTTGGGTAAAGCGCACTGCATACGCTTTCGTTGGATAGCGAAAGGACTCGAGCAGTGCCCCGAAGAGTGTATAGCACAAACAAGAATCGGGTGTTCAGCGCCCAAGAAGTCACCAATGGTATCAGCTTCTGAATTCGGCCTTGTGAGAGTGTAGTAGACTAGTAGTAGAGCAGGCGCATGACTCGGGAAGTGTAGAGTTTCCGGGTTTGCCGACTCCCATCCAAAGCCTGTAAAGCATCACCCCCGGGCCCCGGGCGCCGAACCCGACCCCCCCGAGCTCCTGCGTCATCCTCGTTACTCGGCGTAGTTGGTCAAACGTGGTGAACCGCAGAGCCGATGTTTGGGGGGAAACTGGGGATGGGTCAGGGACTACTAGGGGGGGGGGGGGGGGGGGTCTCAGGAGCGGTGACGGCAGCGCGGAGTACCAGGGGGGGGTTGGAACTCGTCCACATGAATGCAACCGACGGTTACCCCTTTGAAGAATGTAGAGCGTGAGTGTTGTGCATCATACATCGCCAGCGTCCCCCGCCCACCCGGACCACCTTCCTCCCCCGGATCCGAAGGGGACGAAGGCCCCTCGAGAAAAGCCGAAGCCATTTAGACCCAGGCCAAGAGGGAGGGAGGGGGGGCATCGGGAAAAGTCCGCAAAAAATACGGATGGATACCGGCACCTACATCGGATAATATTCGTCGCCCGTGCCCCCGAGGGGGAGCGGGGCGGGCGGGCGCGGCATTAAAGCAACGAGCAAATAACCCGGGCGGTCAAAGACTTGTTGGTTTTTTCTTCGGTAGCGAGATGGAGATGTCGCGCCCTCGGATCCCTCTTGTGTGCCATGGCGATTGGGGGAGAGGGGGAAGGCAAACCCGGACCAATCGCGTGGGCGAACGTGGCCATCTTTCCTGGTTTTGTTTTATTTTATTTTATTTTCTGCTCTCTCTCTCTCTCTCTCAGTCTCTCTTTCTCTCGAGTCAAACTTGATCTGAAGAGTCTGGAGAGTCTAAACCCCTCGCTCCCCTTTTACCGAAACCCACTTCGGGGAACATTGGCACCTCAAGGACCATGGTACGGCCGGATCGGTATACACCGGACCCCCGTCCCCTTTGCCAGCTTCGTCCGGCAGATGGTTTGTAGAGCGGGAATGGGACCGGGAGCTGGAAAAATGCATGTGCTCGGTTTCTATTTATGGTGGCTTTTTTTCTTCTTTTTTTCTTCTTCCACGCTAGCGGAGCATGTTGAGGGGAAAAGGGCGTGTGATCCCCTTTTGTTTGTAAGACGTTGACTAGTTGAGACATATCTACGGAGTACTTTGCTATATCGCTTCTTGTGTACTCTGTACAAGTCGTTTTTTCTGTCCTGTGCATTATTGGCCCTCCCCAGGCATAGTACCATATCCTATCACCCCTGCGCCCTCCTCCCGCAGCCAAAGAATCGTTCGGTGGCTCTTGGTGCTGATGTTTACATCCGCGTTAATGCTCGCCTTATTGAGGATCGAGGGCTTCCCCCTTGCCCCTCCTCTCCAACGCGCGGTAATTGCCGACGGTGGTCAACAGTCGTCTGACGTTGTGTGTTTCGAGGTTTTGCAGGAGCAGATAGGAAGCTTGTAGTGTTTGGGAGTGACCAAACACGGCGTGTGGGGTTCTAAATGTTAGCTTGTTACGAGCCCCCCGCTTACACGTATGGTCTGTATAAACAAGCACACTCTACGCAGTATTCCTACGAAGCATCGAGTCAGTCCTTCTACAGCTAAATCAAGTCCATCTAGAGATACACCCAAGAGATCAAACAACTCTGTAGAGGTATTCTTCCTATAAGATGTAGAAGAAAAGCAACCTTTTTGTGGGTTTCCGGGTCATTTCACCACGCTAACATTTAGAAACCTGGCGGACTGTACTGTTTAGATAACAACGAACAAGAAAAAGAGAGGAGGGCCTGGCAAACCTTGTAAGACTAGCTGGCTGTGAAGATTTGCCTAGAAAGATAAGCATTAGCGACGAGAGAGTGCAAGTTCTTACCGGTCTAGTTCGCCACTGCTTAACCCTAAGCCGCTTGTGCCTCATCAGAACATCGAGTTCTAATACCACTAGCGAAATGAGACGGTCAGTCACGATAGTGAAGTAACAGTAGTCATTTGCCATCCATCACTTTGTTGTTGGATTAGCGTCGGAGAGATGCTTGCTGGTCGGTCCTTATCAGCGACTAACTTGTTGTACGGACATCTGTAACATCGGAATGCGAGATAAGGGTGATTGACGGATGAGTTAGGAAATCCCGTGCTCACCGGAACGCACGCTTCCCGCGCTCGGAACCATTCCATTTTATCAACACCCACATCGCTCCACGATTCCGACCACTTCCGCTGGTTTGCATTCCCCCCGCCAAAAATCGCCGAGCTTCGGCCTGCCCGCGCAACAATGACCTCGGAACCCGACGTGATGGCAGCCGTGGCGCCGCAATCGACGGCGGCAAGCTCCGCATCCGCCCAGAAGCGCGCCGCCCCCGGGTCTGCTTCGGGCGAGAGCCAGAGGTCCAAACGGGCAAAATACACCCCTGTAGCGTGGTATGGCGATGCATCTGCCACTGATTGATACTGTATTCGGCTCGTAGGTACCACGGCTAACTGGACGGACCATAGCAACGAATGCAAGAGGCGGAAGCTCAAGTGCATCAAGGAAGACAGCTGGTCGGCTTGCCGGCGATGTCTCATGAGCGGAGGCGAGTGCGTCTTCGTCCCGGGCCCGCAACAGACGCCGATAAGAGAACGCGGGCTCACGCACGAGAGGGACGAGCCCATCACCCCGTACGATGGTGGTCGCAACGGCGCCGCAGAGGACCATTCCGCGTTGATCGCGCCCGCCGGCTTCCAGTACAAGAAACTCAGCGACGAGGTCGCCGTCCTCCGGGAGCAGGTCGCCACGTTGACGTCGTCCCTCAGGGAACTCACCGGCAAGATCGCCCACGTCAGCACGCGGTCACCGGCGACCCTCGGCGGCCCTACGCTGCCGAGCCCTCTGTACGCGAGCGAGTCGGCCCGCCGGCCCAGCGAGCCGAGGGAGCCTCAGTTCGTCGGCCCCACGAGGTCCACCTTCAGCCTCCGCATAGCCGAGTCGTCCCTCTCGCGCGTGCCTGTCCAGGCGCGCGACGCCTCGCCGCCGAGCGGTTCCGCGTCTCCCGCGGCCTCGGCGACGAGGGCGCCGTCCGAGGCCGCAGACCGCTATGCGCCGTCTTCGTCGACCCGAAAGGATCCGGACCCGGACCCGGACCCTCTTCTGACCTTGGGATTCGACGAGGTCGTCCGGCTGCTCGATGTCTACCAAGAAGAAATCGAGTCGGTTTACCCCTTTAGTGACATTGGAGACATTCTGGCCAACCTGCCGCGTATCCTCGACTATGCCAGGGACCCGCACAGCCAGTCTGTCGAGGACCGTCCCCAAATCGAACTCAAAGACGTCCAGATCGTCAAAGTCGCAATCGCCACGTCCATAGTGATGGATGCCCAGGGGCAGAATGCCATCAGCACGAAACTCGTCGACTCAGTGGAGCCCGTTGTCTGCCGCGTTTCCGGAGACGCCTTCATAGACTTGAAAGAGCTGCAAATCATGACCATGCTGGTATGACCCGACCCGAGAGTCCCTTGACGAGCGTGGCTCAACTTGCTCTTGAAGCCTGCGACTGACCACGCCTAGAGCATCTACTGGTTCCACTGCGGCGAGGAATTGCTAGCCTGGAGGTCCATTGGCATCTCGGGGCGAGAGGTGCTGGAAATGGGGCTGCATCGACGGGCCATCCTCATGGAGAACTTCAAAGACCCCGAGGAGAGAGAGCGGGCTTTGCGGTGCTTCTGGTGCGTCTATGTTCTGGACCGTCGCTGGAGCTTCGGTACAAGCTTGTCGTTCGGAATCGTTGACAGGGACGTCGACCCCGAGTTGCCCGAGCCAGTGAGTCCACGCCGCTCCGTGCATCAGCGCCGCTCTGGACCGGACGACTGACAGACCTGCTACAGGGAGACGAGTATCCATATCTTCGGTGCATGATTGCGTACGGCAGGCTCTGTTCCAAAGTCTGGGAGGCACTCCCGCCGTTCGAGTCGCCGTCGCAGTTCATCCCCAGGGACACCGTGGCGTTCCTGGACTTCATGACGCTGAACTGGCTCGGCGCGATACCCGCCGACTTGCAACTCCGCCACCCGAGACTGGGTCTTGCTCCCAGGGCCCAGCCGCGCAGCATGCATCGCCTGCGAACGCTCCTCTACCTCCGTGGCAACCAGATGCGGATGCTCATCCACCGGCACCACGTCCTCAGCACCGCCAGCATCAAGGCGGACATGCAGAGCGCGAAGCTCGTGACCGAGATCGCGCTGGACTCGGTCCAGGTGCTCGTCCACCTGAACGACACGAGCGACATCTACGCGCGGCAGCAGAACGCGTTCAACTACTTCCTCATGAGCGCACTGGTCGTGATCCTCCTGGCCGTGTGCCACGCGCCAGGCGTCTTCACGGAACCGTGCAAGGAACCCTTTTCGAAAGCCGTCCAGCTGGTCAAGGGCTTCTCCCGCCACGGCCATGCGAGCCGGAGGTTGTGGAAGACCATCCGCAGCCTCCTCCCCAGCGTCAAGTCGCTGGGCCTGCGGAGCGACCCGGACAAGGGAGACGGCCCGGCGGGAGCGGCGGCGGCGGGTGCGGCGGCGGCGGGAAACGGCGACGAGGGCCCGGCAGACGCAAGGCCGGACGGGGCGGCCCAGGACCACGCCGTCAACCAAGACGAGCGGGAAGGGAGGCGGGCGGAAAGCCAGTGGGACGCCTACGACGCGAGTCATCATGCGGATGGTCCGATACCGGACATGTTCACAATGGGAAACGACCTGCTGGACCTCTTCGACGCGTTCGGGCACGCGAATGCGGGCCATCCGGCGCCGTCGGATTTTCCCGTAGGGTTCTTCGGGGCCAATGAGCATGGCACGCCGCTTGGCGGCCCAGAGGAGATTTCACGACGGTTCCAAGGGCTCATATGAATGACGAGGCTGATCAAGTTCCGAGTGTTTTGAGGTATAATTAGAGTGTGGTACTATTCAAAAGGTGTCTAGAAAAAAAAAAAAAAGAAGAAAAAAAGAAAAGAAAAAGCGAATTCAGACACCCGCGGAAACAGAGACGCCGTTCACTACATTGCTACCAAAGACTGGCACCTCGAACTTCTTCTTGCCAAAAGAGAGATAGTAGGCAACGCCAAAGAACAGCCATCCCGCCATCACGACGACGGAATAGTTCATGTTCTGTGGCGTGACAGGCATCGCCGAGGGGAAGGTGCTGAAGACGATGACAACGGTCATCCATACGAGACTGATGATGTTCAGGACAGGACCCAGCACGGGGCCCAACTTGAAAGGGCCGTAGTCGGAAGGGCTCAAGTTCTTCCTACCGTGGGCAAGCATGTAGACGATGGGCAAGATGTAGCTGGCGTACATGCCGATGATGGACATTGACAGGATGGCGTTGAAGGCCGTCGTGTTGCCGAGGTAGATGAAGCCCAGCAGCATCTGCAGGACGGTCACCAGGACGACGGAGTGCACCGGGATCCGCTGGCGGCTGTCGACCCTGCTGAGGTGGCGGTCGTAGGGCGTGGCCTTGTCGCGGGCGAACGCCCACAGCGTCCGCGAGGTGGACGTGGTGCCGGCCACGGTGGCCGCGGTGGCGGTGAGGACGATCATGACGGACAGCACCGTCGCGGCGGCGGGGGACCTGGTCACGTCCAGGAATATCTGCATGAACGGGAACCCGGTCGGGGTCGAGAGGAGCGCCTCTAGGGGGCCCGTGGAGAAGAGCAGCACGGTGCCGAAGACGAGGCCCATGAGGCCGTTGACGACGACGCTGCCGACCATGGCGAGGGGAACGTGCCGGCTTGCGTTGGGCATCTCCTCGGCCAGGTGGCATGCCGCGTCATAGCTACACAGGGTCGTCAGGAGAAAGTATATTATACGAGAAGATTGGCGGTGGGGGGGGACCTTACCCGAGAAAGGGATAGACTGCGCTGATGAGCCCGACAAGCCACGAAACGCCGTCACTCTCCCACCCGCTGGAGTTGGCGAATTCCTTAAACACGAACGACGCGGTGTTCTTGGGCGCCATGACGCCGAGCACGATGAGAATGACCAGGAAGCCGAGGCCGTGGAGGACGCCTAGGGACATGTATACATATGGTCAACGAGCCGGACTTGGGAAAGGGGGGGGACGAAACAGGGCAGCTCACCGGAAACCAGGTTCGCCGTCGGCAGAAGCCTGTGGCCCCAGATGTTCACGACCATGGCGTACACCAGGATGGCCCAGTAGAAAAGCATGCCTTGCCAGCGTGCCGGGGTATAAGAGCCGTCGTTGAGGACGATGAGGGCCTGGGTCTGGAGGCCGGCCGCGAACGCGGCGGACGAGGTCAAGACGACTTGGCCGCCGACGGAGATCCAGCCGGTTGCGAAGGCGGCCGCGGAACGAGTCGATGATGGGCATAGTGCTGCAACCCAGTGGTATTGGCCTGGACAAGGGAAAAAAAAAAAAAGGAAACCCCATTAGTTGTCAAGTTTCTTTCCCCGGCACCAAAGTCTTCAAAGAGGAAAAAGAAGAAAAAACAACAACGCGCCCCGCCTGAGTTCGAAGCTGGAGGAGGCCCCTTGTGATGGTTTACTCACCTCCGGCAGTTGGGTATATGGAAGCAATCTCTCCGAGCGATGAGGCGATGCAAACGGTGCAAAGGGTTGAAAGAATGCTGATGGCGCCCGTGTCAGTCTCGCCGCTTTGCAACAACCCACGAAGCGGTATCGTCAAAAAAACAAAAACAAAAAAAAACCGTACAGGTTGTAAAAGAGGCAAGGCGCGCCGCCGCTGACTAGAGCTGGTGCGACGACAGTCGACAGAGCTTCCCAAGTCGCCATGAGACAGAGACACAACGCTCCCAGGGCGGGCAGCGAGAAGCGTCTCTCCAGCTCCTGCGCGTGCCCGAGCTGGGCGAGTCGGTAGTCGTCGTCGCCACCATCGGCAACGTCTTGGTGAGAGTTGACCTTGGCCAGAGTTGCGGCGTCTTTCTCCGTGTCGTTGCTCATTGTGTCAAGGAGTTCTGGGTTGGTCTGCAGTGCAGTCCTAATCTGGTTCCTATAGGGTTCATCCCCGTGTATCAGGCGTCCCCCTCCCCGAGTTATGTACGCCATGACTACTACATACGACGTAACTGCATGCTCGAGCTTATCGTTTGAATTGTCACAAGTTTCCAAGTATTGCTGTGGGCAAGGCCCCCCCCCGGAACGGAGACAACGTTCTATCACGGCTGTTACTGAAGTTGGTATTCCAGTGCCTTATCTTCGGCGGTTGGATCCAATCAGTAACGGCATCATAATCAGCGACCAATCGAATGAGCGGCTCCGACAAGCCTCCAGACGTGGGTTTCTTGACTTGACTTTCGTAGCCTATTTCCCCACGCTGGGGGGGGCAAGAGATAAGAACGATGGGTCGTGAGTGATCCTTGTCTTGAAGGGTCCGTCCCATGGTTCCGAGCTGTTCAGCCAGCAGCACTCGGAACTGGAACCGTTTCCGATCTCGCACCGTCTGCCCAAGTTCGCGGAATGACTGTCCAATCGTCCAATATAGAAGCTGATGAGTTGAGCGCTCGAAAGTCGTGGTCCTTCGCGCTTCCAAGCTTTCATAAACACGATTGCTCATTATCGGGATTCGCACCCACGACGTCGCCTGCCAACTCATCAGCGTCTTTCTCATTCACAATGGCATCAACTCCTCACCCCTTGTCTGCACTATCTCTCGAAGAGACCAACCAAGCCCGAGACATTGTCCTCGCAGCACACGACGGGTTTGTCCTTGACTTTAGACAAATTTATGTTTGGGAACCACCAAAGGCCGAGGTTCTGGAATTCCTGGACCTCGAACACTCTGGGAAACTCACAGCTTCATCACCGAGACCAGCGAGGTGCGCACAGGTCTTTTACGATGTCATTGGCGGTGCCAGCAAAGCACAGTACACCGAGTCCATTGTGGACCTCGGCCTGGGTAAGATGGTAGACCAGAAGGTCATTGGTTCCGAGCACCAGGCAAGCTTGACAGTGTAAGCCCACCTTTCCCCGACTTACCCGCGTCCTGCGACTCGTGTACTGACGTGCATGGGCGGCCCAGATTCGAGTTTGAGACCCTTGCTCAGGTTGTCGAGAGTTCCGCCCTCTTCAAGGAGAAGATCGCGGAGCTCAAGCTGCCAGAGGGCTTCGAGGTGGTCATCGAACCCTGGCCCTACGGCGGCCCCGACCCGGCGGACGGGGACAAGCGTCTATTCCAGGCCCTCATCTTCGCGCAGGACACGAGGAGCAGCAACCCGGACTCCAACTTCTACGCCTACCCCCTGCCCCTGATCCCCATCATGGACGCGCACACCAAGGAGGTCGTGCGCATCGACGAGCTCGCCACCGGCGGCAAGGGTGACGCTTACAAGGGCAAGACGCACGCGGCTACTGTCGTCGACCATTGCAAGGGAAGCGAGTACGTGCCAGAGCTGTTGCCGAACGGTACGCGCAAGGATCTCAAGCCCTTGACCGTGGCCCAGCCCGAAGGACCCAGTTTCTCGGTCACGGACGACAACCTCATCCAGTGGCAGAAGTGGCGCATGCGTGTCACCTTCAACCCTCGCGAGGGCGCCGTTGTTCATGACATCCGATACGACGGCCGTCCGGTGCTGTACCGTCTGAGCATGAGTGACATGGTGAGCCTTTTGCCCCTCCTCCTCCGTTGTCCAGTCCTTGAGAGAGAGAGGGGCCGAGTTCTGACGTTCTTTTTGTCCTAGACTGTGCCCTACGCAGACCCTCGCCCGCCATTCCACCGTAAGCAGGCATTCGACTTCGGTGACGGTGGTCTTGGCGACTGCGTCAACAACCTGACTCTCGGCTGCGACTGCCTTGGTGTCATCAAGGTGATGTCTCACATCGAGGTTATCTCGCCTGGTTCTCGATGCTAACAATGGGCGATACAGTATTTCGACGGAGTTCTTACGGATGTCAAGGGCAATGCCACTGAGAGCAAGAACGTCATCTGCCTCCACGAGCAGGACAACGGCATCAACTGGAAGCACACCAACTGGCGCACCGGCCGCGCTGTCGTCACCCGTCGCCGCGAGCTCGTTATCCAATTCATCATCACGCTCGCCAACTACGAGTACATCTTCAACTACAAGTTCGACCAGGCGGCCGGCATCGTCGTCGAGGCCCGCGCCACCGGCATCGTGTCGGTCGTCAACATCGACCCCGGCAAGACGGCGCCCTGGGGCAACGTGGTCAGCCCGGGCGCCCTGGCGCAGAACCACCAGCACGTCTTCTGCGTGCGCATCGACCCCGCCATCGACGGCAACGAGAACACGGTCGTGCAGGAGGAGAGCCTGCCCCTGAGGATGGACCGGCGGACGAACCCCAACGGCAACCTGTACGAGGTCAGGCAGACGCCCATCGCCACGTCGGGCGGCTTCGACGCGGCGCCGATGAGCAACCGCGTCTTCAAGATCCAGAACCCGAGGAAGACGAACCCGGTCAGCGGGAAGCCCGTCGGGTACAAGATCACGCCGCCCGCGACGCAGCTGCTGCTCGCGGACCCCAACGGCATCCAGTCCAAGCGCGCGCTGTTCGCGCGCCACCACCTCTGGGTGACCAAGTACAAGGACCACGAGCTCTACGCCGGCGGCCGGTACACTCTGCAGAGCAGGCTCGAGGTCGGCGGCGTCCGGGACGCCGCCGACAGGAACGACGACGTTCTGGACCAGGACGTCGTGGTCTGGAGCGTCTTCGGGCTGACGCACAACCCCCGTGTCGAGGACTGGCCCGTGATGTTAGTTTCACCCCTCCTCTCCCCCCCCCCCCCCCTCACACCCTTCTTTGACTGCGTTATCATCGAGTCTCCCCGCTAACGAAAAACTCTCCGCAGGCCCGTCGAGATGCTGCAGCTGCACATTACGCCTTCTGATTTCTTCACAGGCAACCCGGCCCTCGACGTGCCCTCGAATAAGGATATTGGTTCCCAGCTGACCTCGGGCAACCAGAGCTGCTGTGCTAAGGAACGGCCTCCCACTCGGAGCAACCTATAGAAGAACAGATTCAAGTTACCTGTTATTCCCTTTTATAGGTGGGCATGTAGAATGTATATAGCGATTGGAGTATATATAGCGATTGGAGTATATATAGCGATTGGAGTATATATAGCGATTGGAGTATATATAGCGATTGGAGTATATATAGCTGTTGGTTTTCACTGGTTAGTTGATGGGGGATCCCTATCTCGTGATATCACGAAGGTTGGGAAAAGGTGGTCAATTGTTGGTTGTTGATAGTTAACTAGTTGCAAGGTGAAGTGGGAGCGCAAGTGCGGCACCACCCTTGCGCGTGGGCAAGGGTGGGGGATACTGCCGGTAGGCGTTGTGTCACGTGACACACCTCCTCCGGCCGCATCACCCATATGCCAACAATAGCGATTGGAGTATATATAGCGATTAGAGTGTATATAGCGATTAAAGTGTATATAGCGATTAGAATGTATATAGCGATTGGAATGTATTTACAGCGATGATTTAAGACAAGTGATGGGACCTGGGACAGATACCCCTATTTTCAATTTAGATCAATACATAGTAGCTCGGGTGATTCCATATCAAGGCAAAAAAAGCCTATGTATGATTGCAAGGGTCTAATTCATCTGGTCAGGGTTGTCTCATTTTGGGAATTGGAACTCCCGGACTCGACGGGCCTTGGCTCACACCTCGGTCGGTCTGCAAACGTCAATCGGAACAACACAATAGGCATAACACTAAATATCAGATCGTCAAGCCATACTGGGGCGTGTGATGAGCCACAACGTCTGTTAAAAAGCGCCATATGGGACAATACAGGGTAGAAATACCCATATGAAGTGTATGGTAAGCGACATCTGTCGCGAGTACAACTGCCGAGAGCCCTGACTGGTCAGTTCTCTTTCCGAAAACCGCAAACAGACAACCATCCCGATTGGAATCATTGAAATAACCAATGTCTCTCCGGTGAGTTTGCCACCTGGAATAAAGCCCCCCCAAGCCCGACGAGCTACACTGCATGCGAAGGCGATCCGGCTGTAGTGGCGTGAAAGTGGGATTTTCCGGGGACTCTGAAAACGCACACCAGATCGCCTGTGATTAGTGATCTTCTCTAACTGAGAAGTTGGGCGGAAGCAGCGGTTACGTCTGACAGCGTTTGGCCTCAATGTTTTCGGGAGCTTTTGCAATCTTTTTTTTTGTTTTCTCCCCATTTCTTTTCTTGCAATTTGCGTTGAGAACTTTCGCTTGAAAGCTCAAGCAAACTTCAATTGGGCGACAGACTGGGCACTCAACAGGTTCCTAAGGGAGGCTAGTGAAGAGCCGATCATGCGGCCAGCGTCACTTCTAACGCTTCTTCCATCTCTCTTGTCTGTAGGCCTCGCACAAGAAGGTGGAGGGTACCCTCCATGTGCAGTAAGAAGCACCTTTTTCCCGCCTTGCTTGCGAGGCTCCTGTTAACAACCATAGTTGCGTTGCATTCTGCAGGCTCTCCCACAGACGACATGCACTGCAACAAACCAGACATGCCTTTGCCAAGACTCGACACTATCCAGACTGGTAGAGCCTTGCATCAGTGCGGGCTGCACGATCAAGGAAGCTTTAGGTTCATATCCTCCGTTATTTGGCAGGCTGAAAACGAACATGCGTCTGACAAGCCAACTAGTGACAGCGAATACCACATCGAAAAGCTGCGACTCGTCCGAGGTCGACGAGTCTCCAAGAGTAAAGCTTGCGAGCCTCAGCCTACTCACCATACCGCCCACCATATCTGTAATTCTACGCATGATAGTCAAGATCCGAAGATGGTCGGCCTGGGGGGCTGACGATGCCACTATCGTGCCAGCTTATGTAAGGCTTAGCATTCCTCGTCGTTGGCCAGAGGAAAGCTGATCCCGGATCCAAGGTCCTTATGCTTGCATTTATTCCAATAAACATTTTCTGTAGGTGTTGTCTTGAAATACGCAGCGGGAACTGGGTTGTGCAAGGATATTGCTGACAGTGGTCTCTGTTGTCAGTCGTGAGGACCGGGGCGGGAATAAACCTTTGGACTCTTTCGTTCGATCAAATAGATGGGTTTTTCTTGGTATTGTCTCCCACCATGGACCTTTTTCACTTCTCAATGGAGGCGAATTCTGACTGAAACACAGATCGGCTACATCAGCCAGGCCATCTACTATGCATCATTGGCACTGATCAAAACATCAATCTTGTTTATGCTTCTGCGAATATTCCCTGGTGACGGCATTCGACTGACGCTGTGGGGTACGCAAGCTGTCAACTTGATTGTCTGTCTTGTATGTGTCTTTACCGTGTTGTTCCAATGTCAGCCTTTGAGTCTGGCCTGGCAGTTCTGGGCCCAGGACCGCCCAGGATATTGCCTCCGCCAACTCGATCTAGCACTCAGCCATGGAGTTATCAACGTCGCGCTGGATGTTTGGATGCTCATCTTGCCCATCACACAAATATGGAGGTTGAATATGAAACTGCGCCAAAAGCTCGGTGTCATGTCCATGTTCTGCATGGGGGTTTTGTGAGTCTCCCTACATCCCCTTCCCCAGAACACTCATCCCATCCTCCTCTGCAGGTCGTCTAACAACATCTTGAAGTCTCACCTTCGCGAGTGCTTATCGTCTATACGCACTGATAGTATATACCTACAATTCGAAGAATATCACTGGTAGGTCGGTTGAATCCTATAGTCCTTGCAAAAAGTACTGATTGTCCAGTCGATTCTTCACCGACCACCATCTGGACGGAAATAGAAGTCTGTGTAGGGGTGTTTACCGCCTGTGTTCCGAGTATGCGCCAGTTTTATGAGAGGATGATTCGCGAGATCTTCGGTAGCAAGAGAGAGCTGCGAACGCCACCGCGATCTCAGGGCGGGAAGTCTTTCACAGGCACGGATATTACCACTAAAGTAGGCTTGTAACGAGTCTTGTATTCATCAGACAATAAACGCTGATATCAGTAGAACAGAATAGATGAGCTGAATAGCGGGTTTTCCCCTTTTAGGCGCTGGGCGTCAAGATTTTGATTCTGACAGTAACATTAAACTAGGCGTATGCGTTCTAGTGTCACATATTTAGAAGTGTTCTTGTTGGTTTTTACTGGATAATTAATAGGATCCTGTATCTTGTAATATTACAAAGGTTAAGAAAAGGTAGTTAAATTTGTGGTTATTAATAGTTAACTAGTTAACAAGGTAAAGTAGGAGTATAAGTGTAGTAGTACCCTTATGTGTAGGCAAAGGTAAAGGATTCTACTAATAGGTAGTATATTATATAATCTACTGCCTCTAGCTATATTACCTATATACTAACACTAGTAACTTTCTTATATAGTAAAAGTCACTAGTGCTCCTATTCCTCTTAAAAAGCCTAAAAATATAATAAAAATAAGAAAAGTAAAAGTATTATACTTTTTATAGTTATATACTACTATAAATTTATTTATCTATTTACTTAGTAAAAGTAGGCTTATACTATCTTATTTAAGTATATTTTTTTTTAGCTATAGCTATTAAAGGTATATACTTATATTAAATAAATTTAACTACTATTAATTTATATAGTTTATATAACTTATTTTCTCTTTTAAGTGCTTATTATCTTATATTTTATTATTTTTATTATTTCTTATTATATTTATATAACTTATCCTTTTATTTATATCTTTGCTTTATTATAAGAAATAAGACTCTTAAGTGCTTAGTTTAGTAAAGACTTTATAAACCTATTAGTAAGGTTATTATTACTATAGATTTATTATACCTTAAAGAGCTTATATTACTTATATAATTATTATAGTACTATAATATTAATTATTAAGTACTTTTTATAGGTAGTACTTAACTTTACTAGGCACTTATATAGTAAGTATAAGTTAGTATAGGTAATAGTAAGAATTAATAGGTTACTAAGCTTATTTACTACTATTATAATAGTTATAAAGAGAGTATATACTATATTAACGCCTATAACTATACTATAGACTTTTAATATAAGAACACTTTATATTACTTATTTAGATTTAGTTAATAAGAAATAGAGGATATTACTATAAAGAGTAAACTTACTTTACTAGTTATTAACTTTTTTATTAGTAAAAAGATAATAAATCCTAACTATAAAGTTAAGTTATAATTATTAGTAAAAGATTTATTAATAAATATAAAGAGCTTTATATTAGGTAAGTTAAAGAGAATAAAGATAAAGCTATAGTTAAGTGTATTTATTTACTACTAGATTCTTTAGTTAAGTTATTAAATAGCTTTACTGTCTAGCTTCTTATACTAAGCTATAGTAGATAGGTTAAAGTATACTTTAGGCTAATAAATAAAAGTAATATATATACCTTAAGCTTACTACTAGATATAGTTTTACTAGGCTATAGGTAATTTCTTGTTAATAAGTCTTAGCTTTATACCTTAGCCTTTCTAGTAAAGTATAATAGAGGTGTTTTTAGCTAAAGTTAATAAGATAATTCCTTTATTAAATACTAGAGGTTTATTCTCTATAAGTAAAATTTTCTCTTTTATAAGAAGCTTTACCTTAGTAAGCTTATTATCCTTATAGTTAAAGAAATTAACACTAGTTAGGCTAATTATATTATCTGTTTATATTTTAATTATTATAAAGTTAAGGTTTTTTATAGATAAAAAGAGTAGGTATAGGTTATATAAAGTAGTAACTATATTAAGCTTTTTATAGTAGTAGTAGTTATAGGTTGCCTACTAATAAGTACTTACTTTAGTAAGGCTATATAATAGCTTTACTACCTTTATAATAGTGCCTTAAAGGTAGTAATTATAGATTTAAAAAGGAAATTATATATAAATAGTATAGTTAAGTTATAAAGTTAACTATATATAGGCCTATATTATATCTTATAGCTATATTATTTTACTATTAGCTATAAGAGAAGAGGTAAGTATAAGAATTATACACTAGCTAGCTCTCTAAATTATAGGTAACTAAACTAGTAAGGTTTCTTTACTATTATTACTATAACCTTATACTATAAGTTATAATTTCTTATATAGCTTATTATTTTTACCTTTAACTTTATTAATAAAGTAAGATTTAAAGATATAGCCCTAGTAAATAAAAGGATTATATATAATAATCTTAAATATACTATAGTTAATAAGGCCTTAGATCTTACTTTTACCTAACTATTTAAAAGGCTTACTAGGTGTAGTAATAATACCTTAGTTATATAGTTGTTATATAAGGGCTAGGTTAACTTCTTCTTTAGTAAAAAGAAAAGTAGTAAAGAGAGGTTTATTTATTTTCTATAGTAGTATATTAACTAAAGTCTTATATAGTTACCTATAGGTATACTATAGAGAAGAAGAAGCTATAGTTTAAATAAGTGCTTTTATTCTTATAGTAATAATAATAGTATTTTTTATATATTTACTAGTATAGTTAATATCTATAGGTTAATTAGGTTAAAGATTTATATTAGTAGGCTTACCTATTTTCTTCTTAGTGTAGTAAGGTTTAACTAAGGTAAAATAGAAGTTATATAGGCTATTAATATTAATAGTATAATCTTTACTATTAATAGATAGTAAGTAGTATAGGCTAGACTATTTATGTTATAGGACAAGTGCCTTATATAGTAAATAGACAGGTAGGACGTAGGATTACCTTGTTAGTATATGTCTAGGTATATACCTAGGGGTATATATCCTATTGCCTATTTCCTCTTATAAGAAAAGGTAACCTTAATAGATAACTTATATAAATACCTAGCTCTTGTCTTATACTATTTATTTAGCTCTTTATTATTATTTACTTTATTTTACTACTCTACTATTATACTTTACCTTTATACTATATTACTTTATATTACCTATTATAGCCTTACTTCTCCTATTAAATCTATAATAGCTAGTAGGAAGGCTATATTAAGTAGTAGTATAACTACCTTAATTTACACCTTTAAAATTTTTCTTTGCTAGGATATAGTAAAAATACCCCTCTACCTTAACAAGAATTAGCTTATAGAAACAGTATACTAAGGCTAGTATAGCTAGGCTAAATTACTAATATATAGCGTATATATATATAGCTTTAGTAGAATCTAAATTATAAAGTTACTTATTCTCTACTATAAAGCCTTTATAATAATATATATACCCTTATATTTATAGAATTTAATAGTAATAGACCTTTCTATAGAATAATAAACTAGTAAAAAGGGTTTAAACTAGATAGTAGTAATATAGTTAATCTATATTAGATAAGATTAAATATCTAGATAGTAAAAAGAATTATTAAGAACATAAAAGAGTATCTAGACCTATATATATAGCTTTATATAGAAGCTATAGACATCTTATTATCCTATACTAACTTATAAACCTCTTAGTTATTAAAAAACCTAGTTATACTAAAAAAACATATAACTAAGTAAGTGCTAAATACCCCCTAAAAAATCCCTCCCTAATAAACTAACTTAAATAAAGATATTATAATAAGTAAAGCCTCTACCTAGAGTAAAAATATTTTACTAGATAGTATATTACTAA